>NC_046628.1:18286094-18586094 GCF_900324465.2 Anabas testudineus | reverse complement strand
CAGGAGGACCGCGACACTCGCAGATTTCAGTTAAAAATTGCTGAGCTCAGCGCCATCGTCAGGAAACTGGAAGATCGAAACGCTTTGCTTTCAGAGGAACGCAACGAGCTGGTAATGCACAATAGTCACATAGAAACATATGAAACATGATAGTTTATTTATTTATTATTAGATTTATTTATGAGGACACTCGATGAAATAGTCCACACACACATACAAATGTACACATTGTTTATCTATTGCCTGATCAGGTTTTCAATTTTCAATTATATGAATTTTCTGTAGTTTAATATATTTCATAATTTCACCAAATATTATATACTTTTTCCTCTGTGTTCTAAAAATGGCTTATATATTGTGCAAGTTAAATCCTTTGCTGTTGGTCACTGCAGCTAAAGCGTCTACGAGAGGCCGAAAGTCAGTTCCTTCCTCTTCTGGACAAAAACAAACGTCTAAGTAGGAAGAATGAGGAGCTGGCTCTGGCTTTGCGCCGCCTTGACAACAAGCTCCGCTTCATCACCCAGGAGAATCTGGAGATGGTAACTATGGTAACTCTTGACCCTGACATCACACCGGCACAGGGTTAAGGTTTTTGTCCCAGTCAAACCAGTGGAACGTGTTCAGCTACATTTACTTATACTGAAGGGACTCGTAGTTACAGTATTTTATATAGACATGGACTATAGTTCCACACACAACAGGGAGACTGAGAAAAGACATGCACACTTAGATTATGATTTATGATTAGGCCTGTGTATGTAATAATGGGCAGAAGAATGTGTGCGTGTGTGTGAGAGGTCTGGAGACGGGTATAATGAGACATTTTTGTTCATATTTTTGTCCTCTCAGAAGTGGCTCCTGTAAACTCAGTGTTTGGGGCTGTGATGTGAACCAGTAGATATCTAGAAATAGAATGGGAAAATAGGATGAGATAGTGGCTGGTTAGTGTAGTGGTAACATCACTGCCTCCCATGTGGGAGACTGGGGTTCAAATCCCAGCTGTGGCCCACCACCAGTAGGGGTCCGTCAGCGTGAGGCAAGACCTCCTCACGCTGCCCTGCCTACTCGGATAAAAGTATCTGCTAAATGACTAAAATGTAAATGTAGACACATAGGAAAGGTAACAAAGGGAGTCAGAAGTCAGAGGGGGCGGAGAAAGCAATAACACTCCGGGTTGGAACTAGACACATTCTACCTTCAGAGGAAAAGGTGACCTCGTATCCTGACTGAATAATTTGTATTATGTTATAATTCAATTCAATTCAATTCAATTTTATTTGTAGAGCGCTTTTTACAATTGACATGTCACAAAGCAGCTTTACAAACCAAAGAACAGTAATGAACTGTATGTTATGGTCATAATAAGTGATTGTCCCTGATGAGCAAGCCGAGGGCGACAGTGGCAAGGAAAACTCCCTGAAAGCAAAAAAACTGAGAGGACCAGATCAACAGGAACCCATCTCATTGGGTGATACATGCGTGTAGGCAGCAGTTATAAAGTTAAAGTCTTTAGTTAATATGGAGTCCAGTAGTATTGCAGGCAGACTGTTCCTTCTTGGACTATCGAGCGTTGAGTCGAGAGCTCAAGAAACAGCTTCCGACGTCCGCCGACGGGACGAATCATAGTACTTGTGACAATCCAGTCCCAAACCATCCCAAAGGGCAAACGGTGATCCAGGCGACGAGATCTCAGCCAAATTTGGGCATCAGGACGAGTCAGACAGGTCCAGAGGGCAAAGGGTGTGAATGACGTGTAGCTGACAGAGAGACAGGAAGAGGAAAGAGAGAGGGGAGGGACAGAGAGGAAAGGAGAGATAATAGTAGTGTATTCACAGTCAGATAAAGTTTGAGGTGATTATATTTAGGAGTGCAGCAGGGACCCGGCAGACACTTTGACGCTAACTAAACGGGTGGGCCAGAAGGAAACACAGACATGAGGGCCACTGGGACTGAGCACAAACACTTCACCATCAACAAACCCGAGTGATCAAGTGGGAAGACACATCTAAACATCCGTTCACCATAATGCTCTACCCATGAGTCTTCCCAGATCTATTACAAATGCTGACTAATAGGTAGGTTTCAGCCTAGACTTAACACTGAACGTGTCTGAGTCCGACGCTATTTGGAAGGCTATTCCATAACTTTGGGGCTTTGTAAGAAAAAGCTCTGCCCCAGCTGGTTTTAAGGATACGTGTTAACAGGCACCAGCATCCTTGAGCGAAGTAGGCGTGGTGGACATAAGACACAGCAGTTCACTAGATAAGCGGCGCAGACCTTAATGCTTATATATAATAAATGCTCATTTGAACTGTATTGATTTGTCTGTACTATCTAAACTACTGCAAAACAGTTTTACTTTAGGACAACATTGTTGTGAAAGTTGGCCCACTCTGCAGCCTCTGACTGAATTTACAATATTCAGTGTTACTATGGTAATAGTAGTGTTGGTGGTTCTCCACAGAGGAGACCAAGCTCATTAAACGACCTGGACCGCAGTCACTCCACCAGTTACCATGGTTACAGCCAGGACGAAAGAGAAATGGAGTTTCTAAGGTTACAGGTGATGGAGCAGCAGCACATCATCGATGACCTGTCCAAGGTACAATTGTTAATGCTACTATTACTGTAAATACTGCTGATAATACTGCTGTTACTTCTGAACAACAGCATGTCAATACCTGCTGCAACAGTTAGTAGGGCTACAGCAGCACACCATTAACAGCTTCTCCAAGGGGGCTGTTGATACAGTCTATCCAGGTTACTACTACTACTACTGTGATACTTCAAATAAAATAAAGCTGTGTTTGGTTTTTCAGGCTCTGGAGACAGCTGGTTATGTAAAGAATGTTATAGTAAGTACTGAGTAGTACAACTTCCACTGTAAGTACTACACTGTCAGGATGGCATGTGTGAATTGCTGCCCCACCCCACCACCCCGTGTGTTGTTACTGTCAAAGTGGCTGTTGTTGTGTTGCTCTGCAGGAGAGAGACATGCTTCTGAGGTACAGACGTCAGGAGTCAGTGAGGAGGAAACGAACCTTCAGAGCCTGCAGAGTGAGTCTGTCAAACTTCATTGCTACACTTACTAATACTACTACTGCTGTAGTACTGCTGGTACTGATAAAGTTAATATTGCTACAGCAGTTAGTGTTAAAGCATGTCTACTTCAGTAAAACAAAGTCCTCCTTCACTGCAGTGTTTTCCTATCTCCTGGAGTAAAAAAGCACAATTTTAGCCACATGTTAATGTTGCTGTAGGTGATCCACTTGTTTTAGAGACTTTGTGTATTTTTGTCTTCTGTCCATGTGAGGCCGATTTGTTACTGTACAGCCTAGCTGTTTACAGGTTATTACATCGGACTGCAGTAACTGTACTGCTACTACTGCCAGTAATACTATGATTTACAGTAGTACTAACATCTTGTTTTACTGTGTCCTTTAGTCTGGATCATGTTGGATTTCCTTATGTGAATATACCACCTCCTGCTGTATGTGTACAGGTCATAGAGACGTTTTATGGTTACGATGAAGAGGGGTCCGTGGACTCTGATGGATCATCTTTGTCTTTTCACACTGACAGAACTCCGGATACTGAACCAGAGGAGGTAAGACAATGCCCCACCCCACCCATCACCCCTCAGTCTCTAACAAGCTGTTCATTAGAAAGCTGAGACTGAACTCATTTGACAGGAACTACAGATTCACATACTAATTTTGCTACTGGTCTGAATAGCATACCAGATATAACTGGTTTCTCTGTGGTTCTACTGGTTTCTATTCTACTATCTGTGTGCTTCAGGTGTGTGTGCGTGAGGAGACGGAGCTCCGTTACCGCCAGCTAACTCAGGAGTATCAGGCGCTGCAGCGCGCGTACGCTTTGCTGTCTGAGACGAGTGGAGGAAACTACGATGCTGAGAAGGAAATCAAGGTGACTGAGTCACTGAGCACCAACAACTTGCTGGTTCTGTTGTCAACTGCTGAAAATGGAACTCTTCTGCATCTTTCTTTGCATTAAAAAAAAACAACAACTTTTCTGCTCTCTTGTATCTCAGAAACTTACTTAGATTTTGTTTTGCTTGCCAAAAAAGATAGCAAAACTTTTTTGCTTGTAAATGTAAATGTACAAGGCCACGTGACTGAAGGGAACAGGAATTGAGCCAATAAATGAAAGTACTAACAAGTTGCTGGTTCTGTCTGTGTTTCAGACCAGAGAGCAGCTTCTGAGTGAAATCAGCAGATATCAAAGCAGAGTGGCAGATCTGGAGTCAGCCCTAAACCATCAAGGACTGGTAAAACAATTCTGTTAAAAAAAAAAAACAACCTGATAGAGAGGAGATAGACAGGTGATATGATTGGTCTATAGACCAGGTGAGAATACTGTATGTGTTCTGATTGGTTCCAGGGTAGACACTTAGAGGACAGGTCGTACCGCTGATCACAGGAGCACAGACAGGCTAAACAAACCATAAACATAGAACAGTTGTGGTCTGTAAAGTGCTAAACCCAGGCAGAACATGGTGCTGATACTGACCCATGACCTGGTACAGGTGTATTTACCTTCAGATCTACGGCATCACTGTGGTATGAACTGACATGTGGTGGAAACCCTGACCAGTCAGAACAAACCACCGTTGTTTGAGTTTTGTGCTTTAATCCATTAGGAAAAACCCCATCTCTTAGTCAGCTACAAGACACCACCTTACCTTACCTCACATCACACACAGCATAGGCTACAGACATCGTAACCTGGGATCACGGTCTCCAGTGTCTCTGTCAGATGTTTAAGCTCCAGCTATATGTTGGTGCAGACAGCAAAGTTAGCATAATGAAAAACTGCTGTGAGTTTTAGTCAGAACAGTCTTAGAACTTTTGTACAGGATTTTCTGCTCAGAGATGCTGGATAGACACAGGATCTGGTGATCAGTTGGAACACGATGGCTGTTGGCTCTCTGTGGAACATGATTGAACATCTCTGACACAGAATGCAGAACAAGTCTGTTATAGGTCTGACAATACTGTTCAGTAATAAACTCACTGTCTCTGTTCTGCTCTTTGTCTCAGGATGTGAAGTGGGTGGAGGAGAAGCAGGCATTGTATCAAAGGAATCAGGAGCTAGTAGAGAAGGTGAAGCACAAATTTGTATTTTGTATATAACTAAGCAGAAACTACAACACATAAGGACTTAATTCAGTTTGATTGTTACCATAGCATCAGCAGAAACTGCAGACAGGAGCTGACTTACCTAAAGGGCACACCAGCAGAGAAACACCCTCTGTAGTTAGTATGTCTCAGTTTTAAGCTGCAATACACTGTGTTCAGCTGTGTGATGAGACGACGCCCCGAGACAGTGGACTGCAGCTGTTTATGGAGTCCAGGCTGAAGGGGTCACCAGGGTGGTGTGCAGGGCCATGAGCACCATCACTGGCTACAAGGCCAGGTGACTGAAGAGAACAGAAATAGAGCCAATAAATGGAAGAATTTTTTCAATTGATTCCAGTTTAAGCCTCAGATCCACCCCTAAACAGATTTACTACAGGGTCTCCAGTCCCTCCCCCACACAACCAAGCCACTATCTCTGTATTGACTATGTCAGATGGTGTACTACAAGACATCTTCATCTTCCTCATGCACCTGTCCCTCTCTGGTAAAGCCATCACTTGAACCCATCCAGTTTTCCTTACACATTCACATGCTCCACTGCACTTACAGAAAGAACTGAAATGAAAGAACTGGTGCAGGACCTCGGAAAATCCAGGAGTCCTGTCACTCCTCTTTCTTTACAGGGGGAAGAGGTAGAGATTGTATCAGAGTTCAATCGTTTACTTCAGTCTCAACAGCTCTGTATAAAAAAGCCTAGAGCTGGCTGTATTTTCTGAGGCGGTAAATAAAGTGTAAAACCAGCATAATATATCCGTCTGTGTCTATATCCTGACTGTTTATTTATGATATGATGCAGGTGAAGCAGATGGAAGGTGAAGATCTGCGGCTGAGAATTGACATCCAGGACATCAAAGACCAAAATGAGCTGCTGGAATTCAGGATCTTAGAGCTTGAGGTAAAATTACTCAGAGACTCAACAACATGTTCTAACAGTTGCACTGATGTCAATGACAGCATTGTGTTTCCATGGAAACGCTGTTCCATGCACAGGAGAGGGAGCGACGATCACCTGCCATTAACTTCCAGCAAGTTAATTTCCTAGAAGGCCTCAGTCCTCTGCAGATCTACTGCGAGGCAGAGGGAGTCACAGTGAGTAACACATCCCTACCGCCATACACACCGGAGTAACCCATGTAAACACACGTGTAATAATTTGTTCCTGTTCATCAGGACATTATAATCAGTGAGTTGATGAAGAAGCTCGACATCCTGGGAGATAACGCCGTAAGTGTATGTTGAATTTATTTAGTACATTTGTGTCTATTACAGTTTCAGATTCTACCTGATCCACATCACAGCAGTCAACAGAACTACGACACTTGTCTACGCCTGGTTACACACAATTTACAGCCTTCTCTGAAACATAATCCTGATTTATCCACCAAATAAAACTAAATGCAAAACCAGAAAAAGTGTTGAAGGTACACATAAAGCGTATTTTATGTTTCTGCACGGATCTGCCCACTTTCAGTCGTCATTGTTTGTAGTCCAACAAAAATACAAATCAAGCTTAATTAGTGTCATTTGTTTTGTTGTTGACTTGACATGTCACTGTCATGTTATTTACATATCTTCCTTTAGAATCTGTCCAATGAGGAGCAAGTGGTGGTGATTCATGCCAGGACGGTGCTCACGCTAGCAGAAAAGGTACAACAGACAAACAAACATCTGAACACACAAACTGACCTGTGAGTCTGTTTTAGTTAGAAGTGGTAGAGGTATACAAACCTAATACTCGTGTAAAAGTGCAAGTACATGACTAACAGTACTGGATTACACATAGAAGTACCACTTCAATATCTTGTCTCAAGTATATGCTCTAAAATGTACAAAGTATGAAGGTAAAAGTACTCCACATAGAAAACAATTTATAATAAATTAACGAAAAACTAAAGTTTTTTACTCTGGTAAAGTGCAAGTATCTCAAGTACTGTATTTAAGTGCTATGTCGAGTACTTAGCTACTTTGCACTTTTGCATTTCTGAGATCCTTTTATCAAAATGATTGACAAACTATAAAGCAGCCAGGGAGAAGACACTACAAGCAAAGTGCCAGGAGAGAAATGTTTCAGCTCTGTCAAACATCGGAGTCTAATATGGGAGAACAGAAGTCTTTGTTTGAAGTGCACAGGAAGTTAGTATAATTGCAGAGTGACACAAACACATCAGCATACAGATGCTCACGATGACGTGGTCTGTGTTTTGATTCAACACAAAAGCATAAATCAATCTTTAGTTCAAAGACATACTGTATTAAACCTATCCAGACCAGGATTCTCTGTCCCCCTGTGGGGCCCAAAACCAAAGAAGTGAGTGGTGTCACTAATTTTTATGTACTTTACCCGTTTGTCCCATCAGTGGTTGGAGTCTATCGAGGTGACAAAGTCAGCACTGCAGCAGAAGATGCTGGACATTGAGAGTGAGAAGGTAAAAACTGTGCCTCTCTTCTCTGCATCACATTTGATGTTGCTGCATGTCCAAAATGTGTCCATGTTCATCTTAATGCCTAAACCATCCCCCTTATTGTTTCTGTTGTCTAGGACCTCTTCATTAAACAGAAGGGTTACCTGGATGAGGAGCTGGACTACAGGAAGCAGTCAATGGATCAGGCTCATAAGGTCAGTGTAACTGAACATCATGAGTAGCAGAAAACTGGTTCACAAAAGTCATATATTTTTAAAGCAATATTACAATTACATTAGGACAAAAGTAATATTGCCTTTTGTAATGGAAACAACATTTTCTTATTAGAAAATGCTTGTTCTTGGTACAGAGGATCCTGGAGCTGGAGGCCATGTTGTTTGAGGCTCTGCAGCAGGAGGAGGATTCCACTATGGAGGGATTAAAGGAGGAGGGTCACCTCTCTGAAACTCTGACAGAGAATGAGAGGGAGGCGCTCAGGAGAGCTATGGACCAGTGGAAACGAACTATGATGTGTGAGCTGAGAGAGAGAGATGCTCAGATCCTCCGAGAGAGAATGGAACTTCTGCAGCTCACACAGCAGGTAAGCGTTCGGTAAATGCTAAACAGGAGTTAAATCTGTAAAAGCTGTCCTTGTTGTGTCGTTAATGTTGATTCCAGCATCCAAACGCCTTCATAATAATTACAGGAGACTCCAACCACACGTCTCTGGACACAACTCTCCCCACTTTTTACCAGTTTGTCAACTGCTCCACCAGAGACCATAATACTTTAGATTTACTGTATGCAAACGTGAAGGATGCATACACCTCCACTGCTCTTCCTCCCTTAGGCAGATCTGACCACAACCTGGTGCTCCTCACCCCCATCTACAATCCTATTGTTCAGAAGCAGACAGTGACCACGAAAACTGTAAGGAAGTGGTTTCAGGAAGCTATTGAGACTCTGCAGGGGTGCTTTGAAGCCACAGACTGGAATGTTTTCTGTGACCAACATGGAGACGACATCAATTCCATGACAGACAGTGTCACAGAGTATATTAACTTCTGTGTGGACAACATCATCCCAACCAGGACAGTGAGGTGCTTCTTGAACAATAAACCCTGGATCACCAGCAACTTAAAGGAGCTGCTGAACAGGAAGAAGAAGATCCCACCGTCATCCCCCTCCCCTTCCTCTACCATACCCGCCTCCCCTACCCATCTGTCAGTGACCAGCAGCCAGGTGAGGAGGCAGCTGGAGAAGCTGAACCAGAATAAGGCAGCAGGACCTGATGGTGTCCGCCCCAGAGTCCTGAAGGCCTGTTCTGAGCAGCTCTCTGGGATTCTACAGCACCTCTTCAACCTGAGCCTGAGACTGGAGCAGGTGCCAAAGGTTTGGAAGACATCATGTCTGACGCCAGTTCTTAAATCATCATCTCCTTCTGCTCTAAATGATTACAGACCAGTCGCCCTCACCTCACATATAATGAAGGTTGAGATTTGAGCCATTTGAGACCTCAGGTTGAGACATCACTAGACCCACTGCAGTTTGCCTATCGTCCCCGGGTTGGAGTAGATGATGCTATTGTCTACCTGCTTCAGCGAGCTCTCTCACACCTGGACAAGGCAAACAGCACTGTGAGGATCACATTTTTTGATTTCTCCAGTGCCTTTAACACCATCCAGCCTGTCCTGCTGAGAGAGAAGCTCCTGAAGATGCAGGTAGACTCCTCCACAGCCTCCTGGATCACTGACTACCTGACAGACAGACCACAGTTTGTACGACTGCAGGGATGTGAGTCTGAGCGGGTGGTCAGTAGCACAGGAGCACCTCAGGGGACTGTCCTCTCACATTTCCTCTTCACCCTGTACACCTCAGACTTTCAGTACAACACTGAGTCTTGCCATCTGCAGAAGTTCTCAGATGATTCTGCAGTGGTTGGGTGTATCAGTGGTGTGGAGGAGACAGAGTACAGAGGTCTGGTGGACAGTTTTGTGAAGTGGTGTGGGAACAACCATCTGACCTTGAATGTAAGACCAAGGAGATGGTTGAGGACTTCAGGAGGAAAAGAACTAGCTTTGACACTGTGTCCATTCTGGGTGAGAAGGTGGAAGTGGTGGACAGGTACAAATACCTGGGAGTTCACCTGGACAACAGACTGGACTGGAAGTTCAACACAGAGGCTGTATACAGGAAGGGACAGAGTAGACTCTACTTCCTGAGGAAGCTCAGGTCCTTTAATGTGTGCAACAAGATGCTGCAGATGTTTTACCAGTCTGTTGTAGCCAGTGCGACATTATTTGCTGTCGTCTGCTGGGGCAGCAGCATCAGAGCCAGCGACACTAAGAAACTGAATAAGCTGATCAGGAAAGCTGGCTCTGTGCTGGGGGCTTCTCTGGAACCTGTAGAGCAGGTGGTGGAGAGGAGGATGCTGCACAAACTGCTGAGCATCACAGAGAACAGCTCACATCCTCTCCACAGCCTACTTGTCAAACAGCGGAGCAGTTTTAGTCAGAGACTTCTTCAGCTCTGCTGTGACAAGGAAAGGTACAAAACTGTGTTTTGTGTATTGTTGTGTATATTATGTTACTCAATGTTCAAATGTTTTTCTGTGTAATGGCTGTTGCAACACTAAAATTTACCTTTGGGGATCAATAAAGTATCTATCTATCTATCTATCTATCTATCTATCTATCTATCTATCTATCTAATGTTTTTTGCAGAGGAACAAGGAGCTGGAGGAATTTATAGAAGCACAGAAACGACAGATTAAAGAGCTGGAGGAGAAGGTAAACATAATGTCTGGTTTGAGTGAAGGAGTTCAGCTTTGTAAAAGTAATTCTCCTTCCTGTGACTTTTTACTCACTCTCCACTTTTGTTTGTTTGTTTTGTTGCAGTTTCTGTTTCTGTTTCTATTCTTCTCATTGGCCTTTATCCTCTGGTCCTAACAACAGCTGGTGAGTAACCACCAAACCATGTTTACCCCATGTACAGGGACTAAATCAACAGTTGGTCATTTGTCACGTTTGTGTCTAAAGTGACAAATGAGGAAAAAACAAACAAACAAACAAAACATACAATTGTTAGAAGGCACCGTATACAAAGTTTTTGTAAGTTCCACAAGTGCCCCACAGGGGAGATTTTTAATGCACAGGAAGCGCACAACAGTTCTGTTGAGTTTTTAATGCTTTGAATATTGGGTGTGAGGCTGCTGTGTTGTCTGATGTAGGTAGTTTGTTGAGCTGAAGCGCTTTGCTTGCAGTCTTCTCAAAGGAAAATTTTCAGTTTGAAGCCTACTCAGAGACTAAATTGTAATTCTTATTTCAGCCTAATTTTAGTTGGCTGTGTTTCTGATAAAATTAGCTGTAAGCTGGTGAGATGGTTATCGTTGAGTCATGAGTCATCTACATGGGTTCTTCTCTCTTTTGGAGACGAAAATGAACAACTGAACCCCAGCAGAAAAGAAGAATTACAACACAACAGTGAATATTATAATATAACGAAGTGATTTATTGCATGGCTGTTGTATTACAGTGGCAAAAAAAACATTGTGAACCTTTTGGAATTTCATTGTTTTCTTCATTAATTGGTCATAAAATGTGTTCTGATTTTCATCTAACTCACAACAACACAAAAACACAGTCTGCTGAAAATAATAGTACACAAACATTATATGTTTTCATGTTTTTATTGAACATAACATGTAAACATTCACAGTGCAGGGTGGAAAAAGTATGTGAACCTTTGGACTTAATAACTGGTTGACCCTTCTTTGGCAGCAATAACCTCAACCAAACGTTTCCTGTAGTTGCAGATCAGACCTGCACAATGATCTGGAGTAATTTTGGACCACTTCTCTTCACAAAACTATTTCAGTGTAGCAATATTCTTGGGATGTCTGCTGTAAAGGTCATGCCACAGCATTTCAATAAGGTTGAGGTCAGGACTGACTGGGCCACTCCAGAAGGTGCATTATGTTCTGTTGAAGCTATTCTTTTGTTGAATTACTTGTATGCTTTGGGTCATTGTCCTGCTGCATCACCCATCCTCTGTGGAGCTTCAGTTGGCGGATAGATGATCTTACGTTTTCCTGCAAAATGTCTTGATAAACTCTGGAATTAATCCATCAATGACAACAATCCGTCCAGGCCCTGAGGCAGCAAAGCAGCTCCAAACCATGATGCTCCCTCCGCCATGTTTTACAGTGGGGATGAGGTTTAATGTTGGTGTGCTGTGCCTTTTTTTCTCCACACATAGTGCTGCGTGTTTTTTTCCAAACAACTCAATTTTGGTTTCATCTGTCCACAGAATATTTTGCCAGTAGTGCTGTGGAACATCCAGGTGCTCTTTTGCAAACTTCATGCAAACCTCATTCAGCATTCTGCACTGTACTCTTGCAGTCATCTTTACAGTACGACCACGCCTAGGGAGAGTAGCAAAAGTGCTGCAACAGAAAACCCAAGACTGGTGTGTTTTTTAAAGAGCAGGACAGCTTTCAGGATCACATCCAATATCATCACACTGATTGGACTCAAGGTTGGCTCACTACTGGCTCCAATTGGCTCTTGGAGAAGTCATTAGGCTAGGGGTTCACATACACCCCGCACTGTGAATGTTTACATGTTATGTTCAATAAAAACATGAAAACATATAATGTTTGTGTAGTATTATTTTAAGCAGACTGTGTTTTTGTATTGTTGTGAGTTAGATGATGATCAGAGCACATTTTATGACAAATTACTGCAGAAAACCATGAAATTCCAAAAGGTTCAAGTTTTTCTTGCAACTGTATACTAGATTAGGTTTTTCTTGATGTAAATTGGAACTTAATATACTGTGTATACAGACCCTGCATCTCAGGGAAGAATCCTGTTTCACCTCTATCTCCCTCTGAGTTTTAAAGGAAACAGTATTATATTAGAAAAAATTGAAATAAAAATGTGGATAAAATGAAAGTCGCAATTTTGTCTCAGAGCAGTAAAGTAAAGAAGTAAGTAGTAAGAAGTTAAATTTCTTCTGGATGTTTTCTGAAGAACTCTACTCAGTAAGGGTTTTATATACTGCATCTCCAGCATCACTCACAATGCAGCTTTAGTTTAACACATTTAATATTCTCCTTAATATTCTCCCATTCAGCTAATTTCCAGCAGAAATGTTTCCATCTGTTCAATGTAATAATTCGCCTGTTTTGAATAGTTACATCTAAGATCTCAAAATCTCATCTTCATTCTTGACTTGTTAGTTTGGAATGATCTAAATATTAGCAATGGTTTAAAAAACACATTTATCAGAGTCCTTGCAGATCTAACTGCAGCACATGATACAGTTGATCATCATACATGAGCAAATTGGTTTAATACACAGTTGGGCTGTCTTCCCATCTTGCTGAGCTTATGTCTTAATCTGTGGTTTTGACTATTCTTCTGTTTCAAAAGGTCCACCAAGGAGTCCCACAAGGTTCTATTTTCAAAACTTTATTATTTAAACTATGTTTATTCTATCAATCTAATTGGATTGGTTGTGGGAGGGTATAGGGTTTAGAGGACAGGTAGTAGGAAGAGTAGGAGAGAAGAATGGATGTATTTTTTTCCAGTCAGCACAGAGAACAATAAGAATAAAGCTCTGATTGATGAAGGGAGCAGCGTGTCACCCTCGTGTGGAGGGAACTGGAAGCTGACGGTAACCTAAACCTAATGCTGAAATGTTCTTGTGTCCATCCCCTGACTTTTGATTGATGATTTAGGTGAGTTACTTTAAAGGCAGGTAATACTTATACAATTAATTTATGTAGTTTAAAATGTATTCAGATGTTTTTCTGTTTTCACTTTTCATTTTCTGTCCAGAGTCCAGCAGCTGAACACTCAGCAGGGTCTTCTCAGTCTGGATCAGACATAACAAGAGGATTCAGGGTTTGGAACCAGCAGCATATCGGCTTCACTGCCCTACTGACTGGCCCTTGGCTGCTGTCAGCCAATCAGAGCAGACTCTGGCTGTCAGCTGACTCTACACTGTCCCAAAATTCCACTGTACTGCCTCCAAGCCTGAGACAGTGACTGTTTCACAGCAACAGGTTACATTGAGTTTCATACGATACAAATGAAAACCACCAACAACAAGCTAACTTACTTCTGGTTAGGTCATCTTTACCAGGATGTTGGTCCTGGTTAAATGCCTGAGAAACTGGTCGCAGCAGGTTTGCTGGGCCAAAGTGGTGCTGGACTCTACAGTGTTATGTCTACTAGTTGGACTCTATCAGTACTAGCTAAAGTAGCTCACCTGTGCTGAGCTAGCTAAGCTAGCTGATTTTAAACATTGCTACATTAGCTGGATTCCTACAGTTAACTGAACTGGATTACATCACTTTATGAGTTTACCTGCACTAAATAAACCAGGTTACTGGAAATCCGTGTATACATGCAGCAGATCAGAAATCAGATTTCTCCTCTGCCCTGGGCTGATTTTGAATGAATGGTTTACAGATTTTAGCTGTTTGGAGACAAAAAAGACAGAAAGTTTTCTGATAGCTTTTGATTGATTTATTTGATATAAATGGGGTAGCTGACTGACAGTCACAGCACAAACTGTCTAATTTTAAGATGGTGAAAAGTGACTTATTTAGGCGTCTACAGGAAACCTTCTGTTAGTTTTAGTTATACTTAAATACTAAAATTGTAAAATGAGGTGGCATCGGGTTAGGCCACGGGACCCGGCCGGGCGCAGCCCGAAGGAGCGACGTGGGACCGCCTTCCCGTAGGCCCACCACCCGCAGGAAGGCGCATAAGGGGTCGGTGCAGTGTGGATTGGGTGGCAGCCGTGTGGAGGTGCCTCGACAACCCAATCCCTGGAC
This sequence comes from Anabas testudineus, assembly GCF_900324465.2. NCBI lineage: Eukaryota > Metazoa > Chordata > Actinopteri > Anabantiformes > Anabantidae > Anabas > Anabas testudineus. The sequence continues at coordinate 18,571,683 of NC_046628.1, read as the reverse complement.
AAAGAATCTGGCAATCGGGACATAGAATGTCACCTCACTGGGTGGAAAGTAGCCTGAACTTGTGTTGGAGGTTGAGCGGTACCGGCTAGAGATAGTCGGGCTCACTTCCACACATAGTCTGGGCTCTGGAACACAACTCCTTGAGAGAGGTTGGACTCTCTTCTACTCTGGAGTTGCCCATGGTGAGAGGCGGCGGGCAGGGGTGGGCTTGCTTATAGCCCCCCAGCTCAGCTGCCATGTGTTGGAGTTTTCCCCGGTGGACGAGAGAGTTGTTTCCCTGCGCCTTCGGGTAGGGGAGAGGTCTCTCACCGTTGTTTGTGCCTACGGGCCAAATAGCGGTGTAGAGTACCCAGCTTTCATAGGGTCTCTGGAAGGGGTACTGGAAGGTGCTCCGACTGGGGACTCTGTCGTCCTACTGGGGGATTTCAACGCCACGTGGGCAATGACAGTGATACCTGGAGGGGCGTGATTGGGAGGAACGGCCTCCCTGATCTGAACCCGAGTGGTGTTTTGTTATTGGACTTCTGTGCTAGTCACAGTTTGTCCATAACGAACACCATGTTCAAGCATAAGGGTGTCCATCAGTGCACGTGGCACCAGGACACCCTAGGTCGGAGGTCTATGATCGACTTTGTGGTTGTGTCATCTGACCTCCGACCATATGTCTTGGACACTCGGGTGAAGAGAGGGGCTGAGCTGTCAACTGATCACCACCTGGTGGTAAGTTGGATCCGATGGCGGAGGAGGGAGCTGGATAGACCTGGCAGACCCAAACGTATTGTGAGGGTCTGTTGGGAACGTCTGGTGGAACCCTCTGTCAGAGAGGTCTTCAACTCCCACCTCCGGGAGAGCTATAATCAGGTTCCGAGGGAGTCTGGAGACATTGAGTCCGAGTGGACTATGTTTTCCACCTCCATTGTCAATGCGGCTGTTCGGAGCTGTGGCCGTAGGGTCTCTGGTGCCTGTCGTGGCGGCAATCCCCGAACCCGGTGGTGGACACCGGAAGTAAGGGAAGCCGTCAAGCTGAAGAAGGAGTCTTATCAGGCCTGGTTGGCCTGTGGGACTCCTGATGCAGCTGATGGGTATCGGCAGGCCAAACGTGCCGCAGCCCGCGCGGTCGCAGAGGCAAAAACTCGGACCTGGGAAAAGTTCGGCGAGGCCATGGAGGAGGACTATCGGTCTGCCTCAAGGAAATTCTGGCAAACCGTCCGGCGCCTCAGAAGGGGAAAGCAGTTTCCTGCCAATACTGTTTACAGTGGAGGTGGGGAGTTGCTGACTTCGACTGGGGACGTTGTAGGACGGTGGAAGGAATACTTTGAGGATCTCCTCAACCCCGTCGTCACACCTTCTGTTGAGGAAGCAGAGACTGGGGACTCGGAGGTTGATTCATCCATTTCCCTGGTCGAAGTCACCGAGGTAGTCAGTAAGCTCCTCGGTGGCAAGGCACCAGGGGTGGATGAAATTCGCCCTGAGTACCTTAAGTCTCTGGATGTTGTAGGGCTGTCTTGGTTGACACGCCTTTGCAGCATCGCGTGGAGATCGGGGACAGTACCTCTGGACTGGCAGACCGGGGTGGTGGTTCCTCTTTTTAAAAAGGGGGACCGGAGGGTGTGTTCCAACTATAGGGGGATCACACTCCTCAGCCTCCCTGGGAAAGTCTATTCCAGAGTGCTGGAGAGGAGAGTTAGGCCGCTAGTCGAACCTCGGATCCAGGAGGAACAATGCGGTTTTCGTCCTGGCCGTGGAACACCGGACCAGCTCCATACTCTCGCTAGGGTGCTCGAGGGTTCATGGGAGTTCGCCCATCCAGTCTACATGTGTTTTGTGGACTTGGAGAAGGCGTTCGACCGTGTCCCTTGTGGCATCCTGTGGGAGGTACTTCGGGAATACGGGATTCGTGGCCCTTTGTTAAGGGCCGTTCGGTCCTTGTATGACCGGAGTAGGAGCTTGGTTTGCATTGCCGGTAGTAAGTCAGACTTGTTCCCGGTGCATGTTGGACTCCGACAGGGCTGCCCTTTGTCACCGATCCTGTTCATTACCTTTATGGACAGGATTTCTAGGCGCGGCCAGGGGTCGGAGGGAATCCGGTTTGGGAATCACAGGATTTCATCTCTGCTTTTTGCAGATGATGTTGTCCTGTTGGCCTCATCAGACCGGGACCTCCAGCAGGCACTGGGGCGGTTTGCAGCCGAGTGTGAAGGGGCTGGGATGAGAATCAGCACCTCCAAGTCCGAGGCCATGGTTCTCAACCGGAAAAAGGTGGCTTGCACCCTCCAGGTTGGGGGGGAGATCCTCCCTCAACTGGAGGAGTTTAAGTATCTTGGGGTCTTGTTCACGAGTGAGGGAAATAGGGAGCGTGAGATTGACAGACGGATTGGTGCATCGGCAGCAGTAATGCGGTCGGTGTACCGGTCCGTCGTGGTGAAAAAGGAGCTGAGCCGAAAGGCAAAGCTCTCGATTTACCGGTCAGTCTACGTTCCCACCCTCACCTATGGTCATGAGCTTTGGGTCATGACCGAAAGGACAAGGTCGCGGATACAAGCGGCCGAAATGAGTTTCCTCCGTAGAGTGGCTGGGCGCACCCTTAGTGACAGGGTGAGGAGCTCAGTCACCCGGGAGGAGCTCGGAGTAGAGCCGCTGCTCCTCTGCATCGAGAGGGGCCAGTTGAGGTGGCTTGGGCATCTGTTTCGGATGCCCCCGGGACGCCTCGTAGGGGAGGTTTTCCGGTCCTGTCCCACCGGGAGGAGGCCCCGGGGAAGACCCAGGACACGTTGGAGGGACTATGTCTCTCGGCTGGCCTGGGAACGCCTCGGTGTCCCCCCGGAAGAGCTGGAGGAGGTGTCTAGGGAGAGGGAAGTCTGGGCATCTCTGCTTAAGCTGCTCCCCCCGCGACGCGGCCCCGGATAAGCGGATGAGAATGGATGGATGGATGGAGGTGGCATCGCTCTGTAATGATCTCTTCCTTTCATCCAACTGATAGTAGTAGAGTGATGAGTGTCTGCAGCCTTTGTCGTAACCATGAGCTCTTGTAAAAAGCTGATTAGAAACCTGGTTACACATTTACATGGCAGAATAATCAACGTTCCCTAGGAGACATGGAGAAATCAAGTTTCTTTAATGCACTACTTCCATTAGGGTAACTGGGTTTCCCATTTACATGACACTGAAATCAGCTTAGTGGAGAAAGCCAACTTTAACGTGGTTACTAGAGTGCAGGTAAACACCCTGAGTGTTGAGGTGGTCTGAGTAAGTTCCAGTAAATTAGTTTCCAAGATATTCAATTTTAGTAGAAACAATGGCAACAGAAGAAACATTTATCACTTTGCCATATTGGATCAGGATTATGTGCTGTACTGACCAGTTCAAGTAGAAGACTTAGGTTTAAGTTTTTGTTCATAGCCTTTCAAAAAATAATGTTATACGAAGGCAGCATGGACAGTAGCACTGAGGGAAAAGAACTCTGAGGAAAATAGCCTCTGCAGCTCTTCTTATTGAAATAATTATTGCGGGGAGTTATTACAGTATGTTAGAATCACATGAATTTACTTTTAAAAATGTTATTCTGTTTTGTCTTTTGTAACTCAACTGCTGAAAAGTCAACTTTAAACTCTGTGAGTTATGAAGATTTTATTTGTGGATAAAACTCTTCCTCCATATAAATACATATATGAACTGGCAAGGATTCCCTGATCCAACATGGTGTCCAATTTGAAAGTAATACCAACAGACAGAAGCGGATAGGTGTATTAATCTAGGGTTCTGATTAGCTGTATCACCTGCAGACTAGAAACTGGTCTATCCTGGATCTAGGTTTAATGTCCATGTAGTTTCAGCCCATTTGGATCATTTCGGGACCAAAAACAAAAAAAAAACATCTGACAGAATAAAAAAAAAGTACATGATGATGCATGAAGTCTGAAGCGGATTTAACATTAAACCTGCAGTTTTCAGAAATTAGATGTAATAGAAATTGAAACCTGGTCCAGGTGATTTTACTCTGAGCTCTCACAGATCAACTGTGAGTCAAAGTGGTGGAAGAAAGTACAACTTCAGTCTTTATACACACGACTGAGGGACGGAGGATAATTTCACAGGAATAAACGAAATGATCCCAGTAAATTATTTCAGACTATTGTAGTAAATTCTGTATATTTTGCTCTTCTACTGGAGACAATCAGTTAATATCTAATTCATATATATTTTTACAATTTCATATTTTGAAGTTTGGTTAACTTAAATTTTTTTTTTGTTTGTTTTCATCAAAGGTTTTGTCCATGTTAGTTTTACTTTTTAAATTTCATATGTCCATACGTCATAACTTTTTATTTTAACTTTTGAACCGATTCTCTTTAGTAGCAGAGGAAAAACTACAATTTAGCACAGTGCTTCCCAAACCTGATCTACAAGGCCCATAGGTCTGGGAACCCCAGCATTTGGCAAAATGTGTTTGTGTGCAAATGATCTTGTGTTATTTCTGCAGAGTCCACAATGACCTGCAGAGGGAACACGAGTTGGATCCTGCTGTTGTACTTTTATTTTTCCAGATACATATTTTTCTACTCTGCTCTCTCTTTGCTGCGAGTCTGAACTCAGTGAACATCTGAAGAATCTGCAGTTTGATGTGATCACAGATTAAAGACTGAAGACAAAACTGTGTTTGTGCTCTATTGTTTCACAAACTGAGTTGTCAATTTTATTTGGGGGGGGTGGAGGACTGAACTGTGACTCATGTGTTTAATGTTTACTACAGACTTAATTTAAAACCCAGACCATTCTGATCTCAGATATTTAAACTGTTAGGGCAAGATGTTTAGTGTCACCAATCAAGTAAAATAATTTTACTTGCTCCACTAATCACATGGTTGGCAGTTTGAGTTCCTTCTCCTGTTGCCTTGCTCTAGCATGTGAAATGGAAGCTTTGGTATCCCCTGGATTTCCCCATGGTAATAAAAATCTCTTTTCAAGAGCAACCAGAAAACAAATATGCATGTGTACAAATGAATACAATAAAAATACAGTTCAATTACAAATGTGCCTCAGTGGGTTTTACAGTCTATATAACACGATCCTCTGTCCTCAGATCCGCAGGTCAGATTCATAAAACTCCGTCATGTGCAGAAAGGAAGAAACTTTAGGATGCATCCTCCTGCTATGACGGACACAATTTTATTTTTATTTTAAAATTATTGTTAAACTAAAACTGTCAGATTGTCTACAGCCTTCAAACTGTGATCACCAATCACCCTTCACAATGAAAAATCATACCAATTAAATATTTCGAAAGATTGTTTTTATAAATCAAGTTAACACCAGAACCACTCTGAATCAAAGAAGAATTGTGAAGTTAGAAATGTGTGACTTGTGACATTAATGCAGATTTATTTTTAGAATCTGACAGGAATAATGAAGGATTTGGAGAAAGAGTTGGTACAGTTACATTTTGACTTGGATTCTGGACCCTGTTACTGAGCTGGAACCCGAGAGAGACGAATGATGAAAACGTAATATCACAGACTAGTTTGGTGATTTGCAGTTGAACCCACAATAACTGAGTCAGAGTCTATGTGCCCACAGTGTATGGTGGCACTGGTGAGGATTCCTGCAGCTGCCACAGTTTCTTCTGACAAAAATTAGAAGATTTCACATCCAATGCAATAGCAATTAACTTCATTACACAGCTTACCTGTGTAATGAAATGCTGACTACTATTTACACCATGTACGACGAAGCATATGAAGCTCTCCCCAACCTGCTGTTCTCAGCCTAAAAACAGACTGAAACAGAAAAAAAAAACTATCACCAAAAAAACACACATGGTCACATAAAGCAGTCTTCTCCTTAGAATCTAGTATGTAAGGGCTGACAGAGTTAAAATCCAACCATTAACCACCACAGTGCATTGGTATATGTACAACATGTACAACAGGAGGAGTAGACAACCGTCTATGATGAAATGGATTGGGGTTAATGGGGAGTGTGGGGGGGAGGGGGTATGTCGGGAGATGCAAGTTTTTAGGTGCTTTTTTTTCCCCCCCAGACTATTTAGGGAAATTGCCTATAGCCCAGTCTAAAACAACATAAACAGATTCTACTTTACATACATTTACTTGTCATATTGTCAGTAGCAGACAGTCTGAGCAGTCTCAGACTGGGATGTACAAACATGAATAAATGACAGGTAACGTTGCTGATTCAGTGGGTTTAGGGTTATGGGGATTTACTGGCCCTGAAATCCCAAGTTCAGTTTAAATGAGGCTAAGGCCCAAGGCATTTAAACACAAAAACTCAAACCAGTGTGGAACAGAATGTAACCAGGATTATGTCGGGAGATGCAAGTTTCCCCAGATGAGGAGGTTCAGTTTGGTGATGTGAAGAACTTCTTCCCTGGTTCACTGAAGAGAGAAATGTTAAACAGAATCTATCAATCTACATCAATCTACTGTCAAGCATTTAATTCTGTTTCGTGAAGCAGAGTGATTTCCGAGTCTTTACCAAAAACTGCATCAGTAACGCACAGTAGCACTTACAGCAGGTTTTGGTCCTGTATCTTGTTTTCACTCTTTATTTCATGATGAATGAATCTAGGCAGTTTCACACGGTCCTCTAAGGGAATTTTCACCCTTGGTCCAAGTGGACTAAGATCGATGACTCAGCATTTTTTGTTCATATGTGAAAGTTTGAACTAGTGAAAAAGCAATGGGTTTTCCTACTTTGACACTGATCAGCAGGGGGATCGGCAGCTGATACATAAACTATGGTACGAACAGAACTGAGGCCTTATCAGGGAGTGGACCAGAGAGAAATTAGTCCTCTTTAAATTAACATGCACTGGGAACACAAAAGATCTGACTTGCTTTTTTACTTCTTTCACCTTAAGGGGACTGAGTTTGATGCTTTTAAACAGGATGATATGCAAAAATTCCCCAGAATGACTGAGACTGAGACCTGTATTTATCCAGTGCCTCAAAATTACTCAGGAATCAGACTTAAAGCTCTGACCGCAAATTAAAGAAATTCAGGAAACTGATGTCTGATGATGTTTTATGACTCAAAAGAGCAAAGAATCTTGTGTATGTGTTGTAGTTTTCTGACAGTGGAAGTTTGAAATCAGCCACTTTTCATTTAAAAGCTCTAACCCTAAAACTCCAGTGGCTCCAGTTGTATTATATTCCACTGAGTGGTGGAGAAATGAGTGAATCAATGTTTTATCTGTGAAACTGTGAGAGATCATTTTAGTTGTGACAGAGCCAAATCAGCAATATGTTACCTTTTGATAAAACAAGTTTGAATGGTCAGTGGTCATGGCAGATGGCCGCCCACTATGAGCCTGGTTCTGCTGGAGGTTTCTTCCTCTAAAGGGGGTTTTTCCTCTCCATTGTTGCCTTAAGCTTGCTCAAATGGGATGGTTGGGTTTTTGTATAATTATTCTCTGTAAGGTCTTAAACCTTGCACTGTAAAGTGCCTTGAGATAACTTCTGTTGTGTTTTTGAATGAATGTGAATTGAATCAAATTATCTTCTCACTTCTCTTCTAGCTGATTAGGATCTGTCAATCACTTTTCCAAAACTGTCTTTTAATGTGTTCTGTGACAAAGTACTAGGAACATCTCTACAGCTTCAATAAATGTTAGGAGGTCTGGATAATGGTCTGTTGTAGTCTTACATGTTGAGGACAGTGCTGATCCTGCCTGTCACAGATCCTCTGCTTGTTTTGAAGTAGCTGTTCAACTCTGGAGAAGTCAGTGGCTGAAATAAGCAAGCTGAAATGAAAGGAAGTGCAGATTAAACAGTTTTTATTAAGCAGTGAGGTGAGAAAACCTTTGAAGGACAGAATCAAAACTTCTTCACAACACAAATCCAAAATTACCATCATTCTCTGAATCAGGAAACATTCGCAGCACGAGAAACATGAATACTTTTCTACAGATGGTTGCAAGTCTAGAAATGTGTGGGTTTTTTGTCTTTCAGAAAAACAGATGCTGCATGCTGACTGAGTAGCTGGATCCCATCTTTATAAGCGCTCTTCACTAACACAGATATTATAACATTTGGAAACCCACCACGCCCAATGTCCTGGTTGTTGGTCTTGCTGGTAGATGGCGACATCTGATCCGTGGTGACAGCGAGGACACGTCTCCAGTAGTCTTCAGGGAGGGACAACAGGCGACAAATCACCTGAAACAAGAGCAACAAATCTGAGTCTAGGTTAATAAACATCTGAATGTAAATAAATAGATAGATACTTTATTGATCCCCAAAAAGGGAAATTTTAGTGTTGCAGCAGCCGTTACACAAAAACCTGTGAACATTAAGTAACATAATCTGAACAAAAACAATACACAAAACACAGTACAAGAATAACACACAGTATAGACAGTAATAACAACAAAACACACTGTAGAACTTAAATGGAAAGAGACTTAGTTACACATTGTTAACCAACAGCGTGGACACTGACTCTCTGTCAGGGAGTCATTGTATAGGCTGATGGCTGTTGGCACAAATGACTTCCTGAACCTTTCCTTGTCACAGCGGAGCTGAAGGAGTCTCTGACTAAAACTGCTCCGCTGTTTGACAAGTAGGCTGTGGAGAGGATGTGAGCTGTTCTCCATGATGCTCAGCAGTTTGTGCAGCATCCCCCTCTCAACCACCTGCTCTAAAGGTTCCAGAGAAGCCCCCAGCACAGAGCCAGCTTTCCTGATCAGCTTATTCAGTTTCTTAGTGTCGCTGGCTCTGATGCTGCTGCCCCAGCAGACGACAGCAAATAATGTCGCACTGGCTACAACAGACTGGTAAAACATCTGCAGCATCTTGTTGCACACATTAAAGGACCTGAGCTTCCTCAGGAAGTAGAGTCTACTCTGTCCCTTCCTGTATACAGCCTGTGTTGAACTTCCAGTCCAGTCTGTTGTCCAGGTGAACTCCCAGGTATTTGTACCTGTCCACCACCTCCACCTTCTCACCCAGAATGGACACAGTGTCAAATACGTACATGAATCCACAAGCAGCTACATCACTCGTACAGCACAGAACACGTATACATGATGTTTTAGTTCAAAATGAACAAAAGCTGACCTTAAGCTGAATGTTTGTGTCTCTTAGAATGGTGTTTGGAGACGGTTCAGACATCCCATAGCCCACTATAGTTGGAGCAAACACCCGAGCCATATTGTTCTTGTCCATCTGACAATAGGGGCTCTTCATCACCCTGAATCAAAAAGACCAAAACATATTAACAGATAAATCAGCTATTTCAAATTTTCTATTTCTATACACACATGCACAAAACCAGAGACATTAAAGAGCCCATTTTATGCCCCTTTTGGGACTTAAAGGACCAGTTCACAGTTGGAGTCTCCGCCCACGTTTTTTTTTTTTTTTTTTTTGCTGCCTTGTACCTCACTTGTAAGTTGCATTGAATGGAAGCATCTGCCAAATGATTAAATGTAAACATTTTAGACTCCATATAACTCACTTGTACTGAAACAGACAAAACAAACTTAGTTCATTTCATTTAATATAAGGAAGAAAAGTGATAACATTTTAAATGATAAATGTATTTTCATAATTCTAGTCTTAGATCTGTTGCATCATCATTTCTTGCCTGTGTAAGTGCAGCATAAGGAAAGCCAAAGTGTCTCTGTTGGCCTTGGGCAGCTCTGCTACAGCCCGACACATGCTGGCAGAGCCACTGCCATCAGTCAGTTCTGAAACAGACAGGACAGGTCACACATCTACACATAGCTGAAACTTTACAGCGCAAATGTTTCCACATTTTGCAGTTACAACCTTATTCCAAAATGGATTAAATTGATTATTTTAAACAATACCCCATAATATGAAATTGAAATATGTTTGTTTGAAATCTTGTATGTACATAAGTATTCACAGTCTTTTCCATGACACAATATGGAGCTCTGGCTCATATGGTTCCCACTGACTGTCCTTGAGATGTTTCCACAACTTGTTTGGAGTCCACCTGTGGTAAATTCAGTTGATTGGACATGTTTTGGAAAGATATACACCTGTCTATATAAAGTACCACCGTAAACAGTGCCTGTCAGAGCACAAACCAAGAAATGAAGACCAAGGATTGTATCAAGACACAGATCTGGGGAAGGATACAGAACATGTTCTGCAGCAACAGTGGCCTCCATCTTCCATAAGTGGAAGAAATTTAACCTCTTAGGACCTGGTGTACACATACATGTACAACACATTTTGGGCTCGTGTGTGCTGATCGCAACTGTTACACAGCCTTTCACAAATAGGTGTTTTTAATGCAAATTGTTGTTATATGTGTGTTATGTGTTGATAAAAAAAAATGTGTTATAATTAGGTTAAAATGTAAGCATATGATGTCTTTTCTGAAAATGTTTGTGAAAAGAAAAAGATGATGCTTAGTTTTTATACTTATCAGGTTCCAATAAGCCCAAATAGCAAAATTAAAAATGCTTATCAAATTAGAGCTCGGGTCTTAAGAGGTTAAAACCACTACGACTCTTCCTAAACTGAGCGATCGAAAGATAAGGGCTATAGTCAGGGAGGTGACCAAGAACCGGATGGGCACTCTGAAAGAGCTCCAGCGTTTCTCTCTGGAGAGAGGAGAACGTTCCAGAAGAACAACCATAACTGCAGCACTGCACCAATCAGGAAATTCGGAAACCAGTCCTCATTGAAAGTTTGCCAAAATGCACCAAGAAGACTTGGACTATTTAAAAACAAGATTATCTGGTCTGATAAAACAAAGATTTAACTCTTTGTCCTGAATGTCAAGTGTCATGTCTGGATGAAACCAGGCACTGCTTAGCACCTGGACAATACCATCCTCACAGTGAAGCACGGTGGTGGCAGCATCATGCTGGGGGGATGTTTTAGCAGCAGGAACTGGGAGACTAGTCTGGATCGAGGGAAAGATGAATCGAGCATTGTAAAGAGACATGCATGATGAAAACTGACCCAGATCGCTCTGCACCTCAGACTGGGGCAACGATTGATCTTTCAACAGGACAACGACCCTAAGCAAACAGCCTGTACCTTGTATGTCACTTGTAAGTCGCTCTGGATAAAAGCGTCTACCAAATGACTAAACGTAAATGTTTGGTCTTCACACCTGAAGCCTCCATGAATGTCTTGTGTAGTCTGAAGGTGATGATAGGCTCCTTCAGTCTCCTCAGAAAGTCTTTGAGAAAGCCACACACCACATGGATGTCCTGAATCTTACTGAGCATGAGCGGACTTTTCCCCTGAAGAAACTGATCTCGGAGCTCCTTCACCATACGCTCTCCTCCAGGAATTCTGTACAATCCTTTCTGCAGACAAACACAGCCAGGACTCAGCAGGTACAACTCAGACTGGATGCAGATGCATTAGAATAAAGCTGTAACAGTTTCCATTATGTTCCATTCTGCATAAAACTAGTGCCTGAAGACTGCTTAAACGCCTGAGTGGAGCTGCTCACCTCCTGCAACCCCCTCCTCTCAATCTCATTGACACACTGCCTGACCACATGAGGAACTCTAGGATGAGTCACTGGAGCAAGAGCATCCAATGAATCCTGCAGGGAAAATTGATGTTTAATTAAAAATAAAACATACCTGTGTATCGCTTAGGCCGTCTACGACATCTGGACTCAGACCAGCTTCTAATCTGAGCGACAGCTTGTAATGTAATTTAACTCCTGTAATATTAACTGTAGAATCTACAAAAGGGCAATAAGCAGAACTGAAAGGTGTGTCTTTACTGTGTGTAGAATGATGAGTGTCAGAATCTGTAAAAAGATTATACCTGAGCTATTGTCAGAGTGGTACTTTTTACCAGGGGCACACAGCTTTCAGTCAGTTTCTGTTGGCACTCTGGATGAGCAACTGCACGACAGTCTCTGCACTTCAGCACCATCTTCCCAAAGCGGACCCTCTTCCTGCAGGACAAACACGTCTCCGGCATGATTACCTAGTAGAGGGTGACACACCGTTACTTTGACAGCAGCTGTGTCAGTGTATGTGGCATTAATGTCAAGCAGTTTGTACCGTTTTAGAAACAAACACATGTTTCCGGGGCTCCTCAGATCTGCAGGGAGGAACAACAACTGCAGCAATGCTGTTCTCCATCTTCATCACAGAGTCATCACAGGGAGACCACACTGAGGTTTCTTCTGTGGAAAAGTAACAGATTTGTCAAACCTACAGTAAAAGCATCAAATTCCTGTGGTGTTTATTTTTCTATTGTGGTTCAACCATCATCCTCCATGGCCCCACAAAGTTAGCTAGAGTTCCACAGGGTTCTGTGCTTGGACCGATTCTTTTCACTCCATATACAGTATATCTCCCTTTAGCAATATTATTAGGAAACACAAAATATTCCATTGCTATGCAGATGATACCCAGCTATAATTATCTATAAAACATATCTCCAGAATCCAGTTAACCTACATCATGTTTTGGTTGCTTGTTTTTGTTGCCTGCTGTTCTTTTCTCTCTCCTCTTTCCACTCACCCCTACTGGTTGAGGCAGATGGCTACCCACCATGAGCACGGTTCTGCTGGAGGTTTCTTCCTCTAAAGGGAGTTTTTCCTCTCCACTGTTGCCTAAAGCTTGCTGAAATGTTTGGTTTTCTATATCATTTTTTATATAATTATACTCTGTAAAACCTTAAACACTGTAAAGAGCCTTGAGATGACTTTTGTTGTGAATTGGTGCTATACAAATAAAACTGAATTGAACATGCAAAGGTTGCATCCCCATTCAAATCAGTCTTTATCCTCCATTTCTTTGTGCATTACTACCACGCACCCACTTTAAGTAGAACCTGATGAAGTGTCGGGTTTGTTTTAGCATCGTCCTTCTTTCACTTTGTAATCGACCACTCAAAGTTTACCGGTTAGAGTTACAGTAAACTGGTTATATATACAACCCCTATTTGAATAGAAACAGAACTGGTATAAACTCACCTGCTTCTCCTTCCCCCACTGACAAATCACACTCCTGTGTGACTACCTGGACTGGATTTTCAGGGGTATCGTGCCTGATTCCCACAACCATGTGGATCTGACCTCCAGTCTCAGGAGTTCTCACTGAAGCCTTTACTATCGTCTCCACTTCCTGAGTCCAATAATCTCAACGTTATGTTTTAAAACGCACATTACAACAGACTCATTATTTGATTAATAATAAATAATAAAAACAACATCTCATCCACCTACTTACTCTCCCTACTTACTTTGTCTACGGGTTTTTTCTCCAGCAGCTCAGTAGACACATTACTGCCTCTCCTCCTCCTCCTAACTGGACCACCAACAGCTGGTCCCATCGACGAGCGCTGCACAGAAACACAACCAGCAGAACCTAGAACCTTGTTTAGAGAATGCGAGCAGTTCCTCTAACACTCTCTCCCACACACACACACAACCAAACTAAAGGTAAATGAATGTCTCTCTTCAGCATCACTGTAGTCAAGACCTTTAATCCCAGAGACATCAAAACTGCTTGGTGTTGCCAAGCAGTTGTGATGTCTCAGTGACAATGCCCTGAATAAATAATAAAACTAATTCACACATTTATCACTGCAGCTATCTGGGAGTCTGGAACCTGGAATTTGTCCCATGACCAGCTGAACATAACCATAAACTAATTATTGTATGGGAGTTTCAAAAACCTGGCTGGAGCTTTTTCTGGACATTCCTGATGGTATAATGATGCTGACTGTAGTAATGAGAGGTTGGTCAGAAACTGATCTATAGCTTTAGGACTAAGATTACACCACTAAGCAGACGTTCTGGTCTCACCCTCCTCTCTCTGGCTCTGGATTTCAGAGGTTTTATTACAGTTGTGTCCAGATCCTGAAACAAGATAAAAATGATCATCAGGCTACAGAGTTTGTAATGTTTCCAGTAACAAGAGAATTACATCTATATTTAACTTTTGTTATGAAGGCACGACTCTTATTTATTGCATTTTTCCTGCATCTACAGGAGGTTGATTGTCTGCAAGTTAATTTAGTAGAACTAAAGTGAAATCTGAAACTAAGGGAACAGATGTGGAAAGAACCTTATTTTTGCTGCTCTGATTTTTATTTGGTTTTCCAAAAGAATTAAAATGAATGCACAAGGCTCCAACTAAAACGAAAACCCTTTATTTTTATTTTCCTGTTTAGTGCAAACCTTGAATGATCCATTCCAAATTATTGCTTAAAATGATCAAAATCATCTTTTAAAGACACAATCCCTCCTCAAGGTCAGTCCAAACACCGTCTACGACAACCTCTGCCAAAAACTCACAGTCCGCCCATTGTTTTTCCAACTAGAGCAGACTGACTTTGAAAATGGGAAAACAGAAGCAGCAGAGCACAAATGGATGGCACTCACTTGTTGGATGTACACTCCCCTCCAAAAGTACTGGAACAGTGAGGCCAGTTTCTTTATTTTGCTAGAGACAGAACACATTTAGGTTTGCATCAAGCCTGTGACTCACCGACATCACCAAACTTTACATTCTTCTTTTGTGATGCTTTTCCAGGTTTTCACTGCAGTCTCTTTCAGTTGTTTGTTTTGGGTGGTTACTCCGTTTAGTCTCCTCTTTAGCAGGTAAAATGCTCCATAGGGTGTAAGTCTGGAGACTGACTTATCCACTCTAAAACCTTCCACTTCTTGCCCCTGATCAACTCCTTTGTGTTTTGAGTCATTACGTTGCTGCAAGATGAAGGCTCTCCCAATTAGTTTGGCTGCATCTTTCTTTAAATTGGCAGACAAAATGTTTACATAGACCTTCGAGTTCATTTCACTGCGGCCATCATGTGTTACATCATCCGTGAAGATTGATGAGTCAGTCCCAGAAGAAGCCACGCAGCCCAAGCCATGACATGGCATCCACTGTGTTTCACAGATAAGCTTGTATGTTTGGGTTCATGAGCAGATGCTGTCTTTTTCCAAAGCTTCCATCACTTTGGTAAAGGTTCATCTTCTGGACCTTTTTGCAAATCCCAGCCTGGCCTTCCTATTCCTTTTTACTAATGAGTGGATGAACCAGTATAAGAGTGTGAAGTTCCGACCACTCGTTGCTGCTGGATTCACTTTAAGACTGAAGATGAACTGATTCTGATCATCTGTGACCCAAACCTGGATGTCAGTCCATATTTGAAGCATGAAAATACAATGCCTGATCAAAAAGTCACACTAAGTTTCAGTGAACTTCTGCAATGTCTCAATGTTTATTCCGTCCAAAGTGGCATTCATTTTTCACCATGATTTAGTATTGACGATGGGAGAGTTGGAGCACTGCACAAAATCTTCTCTAGCACATCCCAAAGATACTCAATGAGGTTAAGGTCTGGGCTCCATGTGTGAAAATGATGTGTCCTGCTCCCTGAACCACTCTTTCACAATTTTAGCCTGATGAATCCTGACATTGTTATCCTAGAATATGTCATGTTATCAGGGAAGACAAAAATCCATTGATGGAATAACCTGGTCATTCAGTATATTCAGGTAGTCAGCTGACCTCATTCTTTGGACTCATTAACATTGCTGAACCTCAACCTGACCAACTGCAGCAACACCAGATCATAGCACTGCCCCTACGGGCTTGTACAGTAGGCACTAGGCATGATGGGTGCATCACTTCACCCACCTCTCTTCTTACCCTGATGCTCACATGACTTTGGAACAGGGTAAATTCTGGACTCATCAGACCACATGACCTTCTTCTATTGGACAGTTCTTAACCCAGTTTTAGTACTTTCATCAATCTCCTTAGATGTTTTCTTTGATTCATACCAATAATTTGACCCTTCTGAAACAGATTAACATCTTTTCCACAACATGGTTGTTTAAGAAATGAGAAGCTTCTCACTGCATCAGTTAGGGTTCAATAACCTGTTGACAGCTGAACAATCATCCATGCAGTAATTATCCAATGGGAGGCTCTTACCTATTTTTGTAGTTAAATCCATGTGGTCACATTTTTTGTTTAGATGGGCAGTGTATATAAGCACATTTTGGGGACACAAGTGACCTATTTTTAAGCCCCAGAAGGGCATAATTTGTACTTATATGAACACCTTTTGAGGCTAATGCTCGTACCACATCATCGTCTGTTCGATCGTAGCTGATGTCCGAATGAGACAGGAAAGATGACTCATCAATCACAGACAACCTATAGAACAAAAATACTCACTCATTAGCAGGTTAATTAAATGTTGCTGATGATCCCACTGAGAATCAACTGAACTACTCTCCATACTGCAAAACGAACTAGAACACTACATAACCTGTAAAATGCAGGGTAAGCTAGGAGACCCACAATACTAGATTTATAAATGGCCCATATAATGTTTGGTACTTGGAACAGGTACAACATAGAACTACAGTATGTGTAACTTTCATTTTAACATTTATAATAGTTTTAACAGCGTTAAAGGTAGAGTACGCCATTGTAACGAACCCTATGTAAATAATATTTAGTGACAAAAAAATTGGATTATTGTGAAGAAAATGTATAACAGTATCTTGTAACTTCTTATAACATTTGATGAACTGGTATCTTACCGTCTGCTGCTCTTGTGCATGGTCACATTCCCTCCTTTGTGATCAAACGCAGCTAAAAGAGTTTTCTGCTCCTCGTTCAGACAGGTGCTGGATTTACTGTCATGGATCAGTATGTCACACATAAGCTGCATCTGCCGTTCCTGGAACCATCAGAAACAGAAAACCCTGCTGAAGTCCAGACTGTACAGTTCATCATCCTCTGGACTGATCTGAGACTCCTAGAGCTGAACAAGTGTCCTCACAGTAACACTACATACACTCCAGGGACTCACTGTATGCAGAAATAGTCCAGATAAACCCAACTCTTTAAAAACATCATAATTAGAGCTTACAGCTGAAGGAGTACTGGTCATTTTCACATGTAGAATTAAATGTGACCAGTGGAAGTGAATGTTAGAATTTTTCATCATGCTGCAAACTCTGCCCGTCTGAGAATGAATGTCAAGTACGCCGTCTACCAAAGCTTATGTCATCTACATATCGCTGTCATCACAGACTTCATAAGAAATAATGGTTTCAATAATCTCAACAAATATAGACCTAAGTAACTTTTTCAGACAGACTTTCACTGCTCAGCCATTCACTGTATGAGCAGTGAAACATTTTGATCTAACAATAGGGAGGTCCAGTTATCATGACTCCACATCAATGATTATGGAAATAAGGCAATAAATTAAAACGATGCAACATGTTTACAGAAGACAATAGGATGTCTGTAAAAAAATGTATTCTAACAGGATTAACAACTCACTATGATTAAACAGTTACATAAAAAAAAAAAATAACGTAGCTTCAAAGAATATATCTCCATAGGAACTTAATTCAGTTTGATTCAACCCAATTTTATGTAACCCAGATAGGGCTTAATTGAGCTTTGGAGATTTCTCCCTGCAAATGACTAATCCCCACAGTAACTTCATCGTCTTAAATTCATCCAACTTTCATACGACACCAATATGTGCAGTTTTTCCTTTAGATCATGAACTGAAAGAAAACACACAAGGATTTTAGAAAGAAGTTAAACTGCACGTTTTCTTAAAACGCTGGAAATGAATCATGGATTTTGTTACACCCTCTCCAGTGTCTTGCAGATGTGTGGAACATGAGCTTTTTTGCTCTCTCACTGCATCAAACTAAGGTGTAAAACACCATGTCTGCAGGACACTCACCAGGTAATGGTAGTCTGCTTCGATTTTGTAACGTTTCCTCATCTCCACATCCAGTTGGTTTCGAGCGTGTTTCAGTTTCACTTCCAGAGCAGCTTTGGCCACATCTGACTTCACCAGCAGCTCTTTGTACTTCTTCAGCTCCAGCTCAGCATTCAGCCATTTCTTTCTGACTGCCTCAAAGTTCTTCACCACTTCAATCAGCTCTGAAAGATAAAAATCACCATCTCCATCCTCAAAGTGACTAAGAGCAAAGAATCATGAGGTTCAGAGGGAAACCTCTGTTCCTTTACTCTGCCTGGTAAGTCGACTTCAAACTGATCCTTCACATGTAATCTGAGTTCTGGCTCAAAAACCAGGTTTGTTTCACCAAGTCTGCCAGATTCAGCCCTCTTATAAAGGAGGTTTAAAATACTCCAATTAGTAAACTGGTTAACTGGTTAAAACCAGAAATGAAAATAAACCCTGACCACTTTATTAGGTACACTTAGAGAAGAAGAAAGAAGAAACACCTTAATTGTCATTTGTCACATTTACATGTTACAGATGAAAATTGTCCTCTGCATTTAACCCATCCCCCTGGGGGAGCAGTGGACAGCTACATACTGCGCCCAGGGAGCTAGCGTGGAGTGTCTTGCTCAAGGACACACCTGGTGTCTGTGACAGGGTTTGAACCCCAAACCTTCTGTATCTCAGGCCAATGATCTACTCATTGAGCCACCAGGCCGCCACTTGTACAAGCACTGCTGTGAAGTTTACCTTTACCAAGTTATAATTCCTCAGTTAAAGTCGAAACTGTCAGGTGATTGTTTACTAACGTTGGTGGTTCAGTCAACTGCATTCAAGACTCAAGAGGTGGTTCTAATGTTTCGGCAAAGCCATTTAAAATTAACTAGGGGGCCAAAACATTAGCAACACCTAACAAGAAGCATTTCTAAACCTGAAAACTGTCAGGGGGATTTTCACCTGCAGTGGCCAGTGTCTGGAACTCCTTCATCCTGGTCTACAATCCCTTTGCCCACTGTGCTCTGCAAGTGCCTGGTGCCCTCACCTCAAAAGATCCCAGGTTAAAATTTTCAACTCAGTGGTTCCACAATGGTGGAACGACCTACCCACCTCTGCACGCTCAGCTGCCTCAATTCTCAAAAACCTGCTGAAAACAGAACTAATCCACAACTTTCTCTGCACAAAATTAAACCTATACGCCATGAAACTGAAACAGTTTTTTTGAACACTTCAAAGTTCCTTTCCTTGACTTAGATGTTTTGTACCTTACTAGTAAGTCGCTTTGCATAAAAGCTTCTGATAAATGACTAAATGTGATGTAAAACATGATCATAACTGTCACAGACTAATCGGGTCTATGACAGAGTCTGATTTATTATCCAAGTAGGCAGCATACAAAGTGTTTGTTAGTTTACCACATGTACATATAAGAATGGAGAACAGAGAATAAAAGTACAAATTGTTAAAAAAAAAAAAAAAAAAAAAAAACACTCAAAACTAAACTAAAACTATTAACTAAAAAAGGACAAATAAAAACATTTACATGTACATGAGGAATACTACTTCTGGAATGAAGCCGTTTTTGTGTCTGCTGGTCCAGGTTTTTATTGATAGTCTTTTCTAAGACTTGTCCATTATTAAGCCTAATATCAGCTCTACTGTCTCAGATGTTTAGCTCACTACACCAGGGTGTAAGCTGTGCCACTTATCTGACAGTCTTGAAACTTTGTCCCTGATCAAAACCTGCAGACTTTATTCATATATACCTGAAATAAACCTGCATGATAAATAAAAAAAATAAAAATAAAAAAAAAACACTGACTCACTGCTTTCTGTGTCCAGTATGTCTTCCTCCATGCTGAGCCTCTGGAGACAAAGAGCCAGAGCTTCCTCGACAATGAGCCGAGACTCTGCCATCACTCAGAGCTACATCAGTGAAGCAAGACAATTTAATTAATTATCAGTTAACAGTAAATGGTTCTTCATAAGAACTGACTTCTAGGACCTGCAGATCCTGCAGAGGGTCATCTGATCACCACATCTGTATGTCTGAGCAGTTACTACTCAGACCAGTTCTTCAGAATCCTTCCCCTGTCAACACCACCAAATGTTTGACCACAAATAAAGGTCTGGTCTGAGATCTGTCTCTTGAGGGACTATGAAGTGGTTCAGTCTTTATCTGTAGGGTAGGTTTACAGTTTCAGTGGTTTTAGCTCCACACTCCATCATTAGCTGCTGAGACCTGGTCTGCAGGTATCAACCTGAGAGAGTTGTTTTACACCCCGACAGAACCTGAACACAGGACACGCATTTCCATTTTCCATTTTAGATGAAACAGAGAAGAGTTGTTTTCAAAACAGCAGGTGGAAGTTGAAAAACAGGGAGAAAAGAATTTTGTGGCGTTAGATCAAAACCACAACTAGAGGCGTGAAAACACATGGTTTTAACATGTTGCAGCATAAATATCCCACTAGAGAGAACAAATGTGACACTGGTGATGACAGAATATAGAGCTGTGTATGTTTATCTTTAATGTGCTCAAACTGCCTTTCCTTTCAAATGTAATTTTCTCTGTCTCGATTTGATCGTTTTTCTTGCGCAGCAAGTGTTTTACGCTCAGTTCTCTGCTCAATTGACAGTTTTACTCTCAGTTGAGGAGGTTCTGTCAGGGAGGTGGGGGAGCAGGGGTTGGTTTGGAGATTATCTCTTTTGAACTGAAAGTAGTGGTCACAGGAGGAGCTGTGTTCACTGCAGCTTTTCTGTCTTCTGTAGCTGCCTCCAGCTGTTCCAGCTTCCTGCCAGTGAACCTGCGGCTGAAAGTGAAGCTCACTGTGCTGTGTAACACAGTGTAACGGCTGCTACTAACTATAACTTGTCTTTACCAATGTTTTAAAAATTAAGAACAAGTCTTGATAAATGACTCCTTGTAATTCTAAACACCACAATACAATTTGGCAATTTATACAATTAACTACATCTAGAGACTGTGTCTAAACATCATAATGATAATAGTGACATACTAAGGTTCACTATTTGTTAGATTATTGTTGTAAATATTTGTCTCTGGTCAAATTGTTAAATTTCTTTTTAATTAAATTCACCCTGTCACAGTTTATATTATTAAAATGATAAAACTGTTTGTAGCTTCCAAAACACTGAACCACAGGGAATATATTTAAAAATTATTGAGTTATCGGTCACAACCACTAAGCTTGTGATGGAACGTCATCTCAGAAAGGGACAAGAATTTGATTTTTAACATGCAGATTAAAGACAAAGACAAGGAAACCATGGGAGCAGATGAAAATAGAAAGTCTGTAAACCCGAAACAGGAGGCGGCCATCTGCCTCGACCAGTGTCCAAACACTGGACAGGTTGGTAGGACCAGTAACTGGACTCTGGAGATATACAGCTCCAAGGAGGAGGATACCTGCAGAGGAGAACAGAAAGGAGGAAACACAACTACAGGAGAGAGAAGACACAAAGTTAATGACATGAAATGATAGAATTAGAATGGAGAGAAGAGAGGAGCTCAGTGTATCAGTAGAGGTCCCCCAGCAGACTAACCTATAGCAGCAGAACTAAGAGATGGTTCAGAGTCACCTGATCCATCTCTAACTATAAGCTTGATAAAAAAGGAAAGTTTGAAGTCTAGTCTTAAATGTAGAGAGGGTGTCTGCCTCCAGAACCTGAACTGGGAGCTGGTTCCACAGGAGAGGAGCTTGATAGCTAAAGGCTCTGCCTCCCATTCTCCCGTTCTAGGAACCACAAGTAAACCTGCAGCCTGAGAACGGAGAGTTCTGCTTGGAAGATAAGGAACTATGAGTTCTTTAAGATAAGATGGAGCCTGATTATTAAGTGCTTTAGGGTTGGGAACCCTAAGTAGCCTTTTCAGTCACTAGTCTATGTGAGAAGACTACAGGAATAAATAACTGTGCAGCACATTACAGAGCCAGAGTCAGAGGACTCGGGGAGGTACCAGTAGAATAAAACATAAAAAGTACAATTAAAAAAAAATAAATAAATAAATAAATTAGTTTTTCCTTGTGGGAAGTACAAACAAACAGGGACAACTTGATAGTGACTGTTTGGCTGTGAGAACCTACAGTAATGGTGGCAACAGAAACAGTGTTCTGCTAATTGGACCTGTTGCTCCATATAAACAGTTTGGCTGTTGAGGGGAGAACATAATACATGTTTTATAAAACAAAAACAAAAAATACAACAAAAAAACAAAACAGAAATAAAGTTTGAATTTGAAATTAACTAATGTAATAAAATATATTAATAGAAACAAAAACTAAATATACTTAAAAAAAATATAGCACAAGAACTTTTATGATAGAGAATTTAATTATCTAAAGTATGGGAAATTGTTGTGGAAAAAAAAAGAAAATAAAAAAGGGAATACACTACAGAAACTAAAAAGTATGCAATTTTAATAAAAAGCAAAGATGACAATGTGGTCATAGTAGAACCTGAACTAGGCCCACCACCTCACCCTAGTGGTACCCTCCATCCTGCTATATCACTGCTATAGCTCGGAAAAAAAAAAAAAAAAAAAAAAGCATATTGCCCTTAAGCTGTGTGAGACTACATAACTCACTGAAGTCACATTTTTCATGGAAATGTAACTGACTACAATACAGACAGTTTCAGGGTCTGTGTTTATCACACAGCATGATTCTTGATTAAACCGTTGCATTTAACCAGGTAGACCAAAGGCCTTGCTTGCCTTGATGTTGCATTAAATTTACCTTTCACCAGCACAAAATGTTCCATTTTATCCAATACATAATTAATTTTGATTGTTGCATTTGTGTTGTACATCTGGTTCTGAAGTCATTTGGTTTGGATTATTGCACTATTGTCAACTTTAAAAAGAATTAGCTGAAACATGACAAGCAAGACAAAGCTTCAAAATCACATACTCACTACTAATTCAGAAATATTGTTGTTTAGAACCAACCTGTGAGGAACCCCAACAGAGAAGGCCTTTTACTTAACTTTAGAGATCCTGAACCATGATCTTGACTTTTACTGCATTCGACTTTGAATCCAGCTGAAAACAAAAGAGAGACAATCGTTATCTCACTGTTTCCCAATGATCAGTACACCTCCAAAGAAAAACTAATGAATAAACCTACATTCAACACCAACTTTATTTTGTTCCCAAAAGTGAACAAATAAGCTATTTTTGTATTTCCTTGTCCTCTCCAGCATAGTTATGGATGAGCAGGATAAGTCCAGGAGAAGACGGTTCTACTTTTAGGGTCAATCAATAAATATGAAGCTGTAACTGTAGAAATAAAACATATGCATAGCTTTCCTGTGCAGCAAGTGTTCATTGTCAATACTTCCCCTTAGTTTTGTTTTCATTTTATTCAGTTTTGATGTAGTTGTTTACATCTGCCATTTTGGATTTGATTACTTTTATATATTATGTATAATGCTGCGCTTACATCGTTTTTTTTTTTTTTTTTTTAAAGAAGTTTAAACCATGCACAACATTTGGTCAAAATGTTAATGATCCTGTCTAATTTGCATACCTTCACAACCTATGATCCCACAATGGTAGAATTGATAATGTTACCTACCTGGTAAAAACTAAATGTCATTTATTCCAGATTAGCCAGAGCTGCCATGTATGCTTCTTCCAAAATTTAACCTAAACTTAACATATGATAACGAATGAAGTGAACTAACTCTAATCTCTAAGAAGTCAAAGCTAAACTACTAGCTAGTCAAGCTAATGTAATAAATTACGGTTCATATTGCTGATTTTAAGGCACGGATTAGATCATTTTTTTGTATCAGTCCACACCAACCTTCCTGTCATCATTACTAATCCAGATTAACATGGCCAATGCTGATCTTCAGAGAGCACGACCACCAGATTAGAAATGAATCCAATTTTTAAAATATTATAAGACTTTCTAATAAAACTACTGTGCTATATTTTTTAGGTGTGCTCTGTTGACTATTTAATAGGCTCACATAGCTTTAATAATCCAGTCTAATAAATCCTCACTTCAATAAAATAAATAATCCTTTCAAACCAGCTCATTGTGGTTCATACGACAATGTAGACATGGAGACGGGCAGAGCCGTTTTTCTGATAGTTTATCATGTTTAACTAGTCGACAGTGACAGGTCAGGCGTAACAAACTGTCTCAGATCACCTAGGCTCCAATCAATCAGTCAACCACTGTTTTTATATGATAACATTAAATATTAAATGATGCAGGAGGCTCCTCCGAAGACAACGACTGTCACTGTTTGCTGATCTTTTTACTGCAGCTCTGTGTGAGGATGTACAGAATCATTAGGTCTATTTAAACATACATTACTGAACTCGGCAGCCTCTCGCCCAGATGTGTGATGGGCCGAAATACGGCCACATTGTCAAAATGTAAATGTCATTAAATTAATCAGTAATTAAATATATGTAACTGTTATATTCATAAGATATAAACATGTCACCATCTCCTGATCTCCTCTACTTGAAGGGGAAACACAGCTTACGCTAACACCAGCTAGGCTATATGAACTGACTCTGGAAACTTAAACTTCAGGCTTTACCTTGTTAATTATTACTTGTTAGTACTTTTCTTCATTTTGTTTCCATGTACAGACTCATAGTCCCAATAATATTTATTATAACGACCTATCTGTCCAGAGATAAGAGGCAAACCTACTGTAAAATGTAACTAATGAGCTAATGTTAGCCACAGTCAGCATTACTTGTACTGGCAGTTAGGATGATTTAACATTAGATTTGTACAAAATAAAAGTATTATCTAGTTTAGCAGCACAGCTAGTAGGATGTATCATGCAAACTGAACACTTACCATTATTAGGCCAGTAAACAGGACTTCTTCCAAAGTTTTCCTGTTATTTCCTGTGTTACACAGGTCGTGTTGGTCCTCAGAGACAAGCTTCCGCCCACAAGGCGTTCAGCCAATAGAATAGGACCCATCCCCACCCTGCCACCACCCGTCAGTTTAAGGGAGAGTAAAACTGTGCAGCAAAGAACAGCTGAGAGTAAAACTAAAGACAGTTTGAAGGAAAAAGGGACAGTTTAAGAGTAAAGGACAGTTTGAGCACAACGTAAAGATAAACATACACATCTCCATATTCTGTCAGCGTCACATTTGTTCACTCTAGCGGCTCATTTATGCTGCAAAAAAACCTGCAGTTCGTTTTTTCACCATGGGTTTTCGTGCCTCTTGTTGAGGTTGAGAAATCCTGATAGAATTTAATTTAATTTAATTTTAATTCGCTCTAAAGCCTCTGCATCTGCATTTCTCATCCGCACTTCAAAATAAAAGTCCAAAAATATTTTCGCAGCTTTAGTTTAACTCTTAAACAGAAGCAGTTTTTTCACCCCATTTAAAAATCCCTGAACATCACAAATATTTTAACAACTAAAAGGTTCCACGAACCAGAAACAACTGTTCGGGACTGTTAAATCTGGAGGATTCAATAGACAGGAAATGTGCAGGTTGTAATTCAGACCTGGTCCCACCTGGTTTTAATAAAGACAAAACAGACACCGGATTGGTATCTGTTCTATTCTTCCTCAGTTAAAATCACAAGCTTCCGCTTCACCTGCTCGGTACCGGTGACCCGGCCCTGAGTGAGTCCGAGTCACAACGTCTCCGTTACTAGGGACCGGTCTTAGCTTGGGTCATTGTTACCGGTTGGAGGTCAGGTTACCAGCTGAGGAAACATTCTTGGATTCGACACCGGTACCGTTTCACGGTTCAGGGCAGACGAGTGAGCGTTGGGTCAGACTCACATCAGGGTGAAGCTGAAGCTGCCGCTGCGCGTCCTCCTCACGCCATTCGACCTGCCCGTCTTTCTGGAAGTGACGTCATCAGCACAGGTGTGTCAAGGTTTTTATCAAGCGAAGATGCAGGAAACAGCTGACGGAGTTTAGAATTAAGTTAATACAGATCCCAACTAGTTATTCATAAAACCACACTCTAAAAATGTAATACGCAAATAAAGAATAAAATAAAACGAAAAATTATACATTTTAAAATACACTAATTGGACAATAAACCAATAAAACAATAAACTATTACTAATAAACATGTTGGCTGAGACAGAAGTTGGTGGGTCACTGTGGTTAATGTGCTTCAGATGCTCATGTTGCCTCAAGTCGATGAATTTATGGATTTTTCATCAAGTCAGTGTTTTGAGTTTGTCCAGTTCCGTGGTTTATGATCAGATTCCTGTGAAACAGCTTCACTATGCCACTCACACACCATGTTGTTTACATCTGTCACATGTGGGGTTAAGAAGTAAGTTAGCAGTTACACCACAAATGTAAAATGAGTTGGAAAAATATTTTTCCCAGTAACCGATCAGAAATCAGGTCGTTGAATCTGCTCATGAAATAAACATAAACAAATCTGGACTCAAACATTCATGTTATCAACAACATCAAGTTCATCACTGGTTAAAGTACTTTATTACAGCAGTAGGCCTACTGCTACTTCTGGACTGAGAGTACAGTATAAAGTATGTATTAAGTACTTTGACTTGAGTAAAGAACTTTAAGTGGTACATCTACTAGTAGTGGAGTACTACAAGTATTTGCACTTATACTAGAGTACTGTGTTTGTCTGCCATAATGTCTGGATGTGGAACCAACAGGTCTGGTTCCAGCTTCTTCCTCTCTTGGTTTCAGGTTCAGTGTTGATGAGGAAGCAGCAGGTTTGATGTTTATCTGAGTCAAAGCAGGTTGAAATAAAACTTCACAAGTAAAAGGGTTAATTTGACTCAAATCATTGATTAAAGACAAGTGTCTCCTTCTGTCGGGTTTTTCCTTCACAATTTATTCATGCAGCTTTAACACAACAGGTAATTTTACATTCACAATGACGACAACAACTGTACTATTCTGTACTCAAAATGTACTATTGCCATGGTAACTCCCTTGCATGAAGAGTCTATGCTGGCTCCAGAAAACACCTGACTGCTACATATACTGTTCAGCCTGCAGGAAGCATGGCCACCATGTTGGATCTGTCCTCCTGCTAAAGTCTTCATGCTAAGCTAAGATAGCTACACCTGCTCATGATGACCCATAGCTACCATAGCAACAGCTCTCCACCAATTTAGGAGCTGTGGCTGCAGGCGAATTAGGAGTCCTACGATCACTGATGCTAAGCTAACACTGCAGGATACAAAACTGTAAAAATACAAAGTGATCATGTATCAAATTAAGATTTACAAATTAAACAGATTTAAAAAAACCCTTCAGACTGTGAGTGTTTTGGTGTTTGTCTGTGTGTGTTGGGGATCGGGGGCTGGGTCAGAGGTCATGGCATAGAAAACTCCCCCATGGACAGGGGTGAGAGGGTAAACCGAGAACAGTGATGGTGACATGGTTGCTGAACTCAGTGGTTTATATCTGACCGGTTGTGAAACTGAAACCATTCCTAGTAGCAGTAGTAGTTCTTAAAAATGAACCTGTCCCTTGGTTAACTAATGTGTAGCTTGGATTATGGTTTTACCGTTTGACCCCTGGGGGTCTCTGTACCATTAGGAAACACAAGTAATTTCAGTGTTCACAGATGTCTGGGGGTTCAAGGGCTTGCTACTTACAGGCTACTACAGGATTTATTAGCACCAGCTGATACTGTGGAGGCAACAAGGTCTGAAGGTGTTACTCTGTCGACTACATCAATAACTGAAAGCAAATAAATCGGTTCATTAAAGTTAATATGCTCAATGAATCCAGACTAAAATGACCAATAGTAACACTCAAATGAACTCAGATAAACAAAAGAGACATGTTTTGTATACCATTCCTGTATATGGTTATCATGTTTTCATGCTGAAACAGATTAATACCAGGTTCAGACCACAGACTACTTCCTGTCTCTGTGGTAAATTAAATGGTTATAGAGTCATAGATTGTTGCTGTGACTGGGACAGAGATATGACAAACAAAGAGTAGATGAGATGAAAAAAGAGTAGATGAGATGAAATCCTACAGACTTAGTGTTAATATACTGTTTAACCTGACTACAGCAGATTCTAGATTATATGAATTAAATTTACAATGAGCGGAATGAGTTCATAGAGAAAACAGTAGAAGTATTAACATCTGTAATTATCTGGGAACATCTGGGAACGTTTAAACAACCAACCACAGCAGGTTTCACCAATAATCCCAGTCTAAAACATGTGGCGGTGGTGTGTTAAACATTTTTTTAGTTATTTAGTAATGTGGTAATGAGTAAGTACTCATTCTTTACCACATTACAGTTGAACTTCAACTGTAATAGGATTCAAAAGTAGTCATAGGATAAAGTACTACTATTGTTGAAATACTCAGTACTAGTTGTAAAGTTTAAACCAGTTTATTTTTAGGGTTTTAGTACTAGTGAAATTACAACTGTGTCAGAATTTAGCTGTAGTTCTAGAGGGTTAGATTGTTGGGTTGGATACTAGTAGACGAACAAATATTTTGGAATTTAGTCTCTGATGATTCTCAGTCAGGGTTTCCCCACTTATCTGAAAGATTCAACTGATGAAGTCTTTTTGATCTGAAATGAAAACGTCTTCAAGGATTTAATACAATTTCCACTGAATAGCAGCTCGTAGCAGTACTACTGCTGTAGAGATGTAGTGGCTAGGCACAGTGGCAGGGTTAAGTAAGATTTACACAAGTTTTAACATTGAATACGTTCCAAAGTATCACTATTTTAGAAGTAAGTCTGTGAAGATTCTCAATCATAGTTATAAATTACTGTTCAGCATTAGTTGGCTTGTTTTTCTTGAAGATGTTTCATCCTCATCCAAAAGTTTTCAACAGTTCTGACCGACTGGTTGCAAAAGCTGGATTATAAACTCTGTGGAGTCACTGAGTCTTATCGAAAGTATTGATGTGGGTTGTTGCTCCACTTGGCCCTCATGGGTGTCGTTGTTACCACCTGAGACCAGACCTGACTGTGTTTCTGAAGCTGCTGTTTAGTCTCTGCTACATACAACCAGGAACTACAACAGACAACAGCATGGCACTAAAGAAGCTCCTCAGGACAGGAGTCAGCAGTCCACCTGCACGTGAAAGATAGTTTAACCAGGTGGTTTCACAAGGGTTCACATCTGGTCTCAGGTGGTCACAGTGATACCTGTGAAAATCAGCAGGATCAACAACCTACCGACAAATTGTTGGACAGTTTGATATTAGCTCTTGAACTGAAGGTTTAGTACTACTTCACGTACCATTTAAAGTAGTAAAGTTTAGTAGTACTACTAGTAGTACTATTACAGTGCAGTAGTTGCAAGGTTAAAGTAGAGTTCAGTATTGTTTTAAGTACTACTGTTACAGGCTGTATGGTTGCATTAGGGTTCTGCTTTATCTTGTAGTAGAAGTACTTCAGTACTTTGTACCCAGCACGTGGTGTTTTAAGATAAAGATGTGATGTTGGAACGACCACCAGGGGGCGCCACAATCCTCTGAGCAGAGCGACGAGGAATGTGGTCATCAATCTGAGCTCCTGCAAGAGAATAAAAAACTGATCAGGTTATTGATCTAATACTCTGCCAATACCTGCCTGCATGTGTGAATACTACCTGCCAAGGTGAAGCCTGATTGGTGGAGATTTCGGGGGCCAGTCTGGGTTTTTGGACAGGGAGGCCCTCTGCTGGTTGGAGTGGGTGGGACCGATTTCGTCATGCTGATGACGTCTTGGACAGGACCATCATAGTTCCCACGGGGGACACCACGAGCCTCGGCCATCTGATACCAGGACAGAGAAACATCTGGATAAAACCAAGCCTTGTTCTAACAGATCGATGTACTAATCAACATGTTTATTGATCAGTCACTTTATCTTGTGAAATTGTTAGCATCAAGAATTCAGGCATTCACTGGGTACCTAAACAAGCTTTACTGGACAAATGTCTGTATAGTGAACTGTTTAACTAGATGCCTGGTTAACAATTTAACCAGCGGTTTCCAGTTGACATGGGCTATAATCCTCTTTTAATCATTCACCAGGGTATGTGGTTAACAAGTCAGTTGGTTGGTTAACTCATTAACTAGTAGGTGGGTTACCTTGCTACGGGCTCTGATCCTCTTGTAGACAGCATCAGGGAACGCCTTCCTCGGAACAAATCGTCCTGAACCTTCGGTCACATTAAGCTTTCCATCCTCTAGAACAACTCGACCTTCATTAATCACCACCGACGCCACTCCACGAAATTCCAAACCCTCCAGGATGTTCACTTCAACTGTCTGCACAGAGAAGGGGGAAGTAAGTGATGGTTCAATTAGTCAGTGATACTGTCTGCTACAACACAGGTGCCATTACCAGGTTGTGAATCTTTGCAGAAATAGTACGTGTCTCCTTCGGGTTCCAGATGACGACGTCAGCATCAGATCCAACGGCGATCCGTCCTAAAGACACAGAGGATAGAGATCCCAGTCTACTGTGACGGTCTACAGATATCTGAACATGTTATTTCTGTTTTAAACACCAACATCAGTGTGGCAGTGTTATTGTTTGCTGCCTGCACGGTTCAGCAAACATCTCATCCTGTGCAGGTACGATTCTCAGCATGGCAAAGTAAACCTTTAATGTAAATATGGCATGTTTTCTGTGTGGTGTGGTAAAAAGGATCACAGCAGTAACCATGTGCTTAACTTACAATACCTTTTCGTGGGTAAATGTTAAAGAGTTTAGCAGCATTGGTGCTTGTTACTGCAACAAACTCGTTCTCATCCATCTTTCCTGTCGCCTGTGGAGAGACAGGATAATTAACATGGGAATGACAGACTGTCTAAAAGAATCCTCCACTATGACACATGTTTAAATGATGGTGCCCAGAGGATAAAGACTTGAACTTGGTGGCGAGATCAGCACGAGGAATCTCACACTAAAACTCAGGATGAACATCAGCATCATCAGAAACTTGAGACACAGTTTGTGTATAGGGCAGCTCAGAGTCAGATGTCAGAGTTTCTTACCACTGCCCTGTCCCAGACCACCGACATCCTCTCCTCTATTCCGTTAGTTCCCTCTGGAATCAAAGTGAAGTTGTCTTTACCGACAGCTTTCTGAGCTGTGGAGAAGCTAGCGTGTGCGCTGGATGTCACCTGCAGGTCTCCACTAGAAAAACATACAACAAGCCCTTGTCAGGTTAACCTAGTACACCTGGATTTCTAAGGTCATTGGTAAGGACACATAAATGCTAATAGTGATGTTAACAGAGAGCTAAAGAATAGCTAACCATGCTAACAAAGAGGTCAGGTAGTGTGGAGTGGAAGGGTCAGAGTTGAGGGGAGGGCTCATCACGAAAGCAGCAGCTGTGGCCCAGTCTTTGGACCAATAGTGAGAACCATCGGTTGCCAGACTGGCTGTGATCGGTTCCCCGTACACAACCATACCTGACAACAGAAACAGACAACAACATGTGATCAATTGCTTCTCAAAGAACCAGCAGCTTATGGTTGTGATTTGTGCTTCTGGGTTCCTGGTAAGGTTTCCGAAGGCAAACAGGTCCCAGACAGAAGGCGGCAATATGAGTAACTTAAACACCCTAACATAAAAACTGTGGCCATTGCACCTCAACCCCTAAAACCCTGGAACAAGACCTGTAAGGTAAGTCCACCACTTAACTTTTGGTGGCCAGGTTAGCTGAGTGCATCTGGAAATGTGAGGTGAATCTAAATGAAATCTGTAGCATAGACTGAACTGGAGTAAAGGGCATGATGAAAATGTGGAGGATGGTGATGTCACCTTTCTTTCTGGCCTTGGCGATGACATCAGCAGCAGATTTACTCATCACCTTGGTTATGTAAAGTGGGCAGTTCGCTTGTTTGGCGATGGTGATGGCCCGATATACCGCCTCTGTCTCCACCTACAACAGTGTCAGTTTAACATCAAACCACCACTTTCTGGATGTTTGTTTCTCTATGTGTGTTTACAGGCCAGTGTACCTCCTCAGGATGAGATAAAATGTGCCCTTCAGGTCCAGTGATGCCAAGACCAAGAAGCTTCTTCTGTTCCTGAAACCGAAAACCAGTTTAATCTCGTACAAATACAGTACAAATATAAACGCTAATTAAACTTTCAGACATCATGAAGAGAATCGTGTACATTATATATTACCTCGTCAACGATGTCACCATTCTCTGCGTGGACCTGAGCAATGGCTCCAAGGTCCCGGAGGACACAGAATGCCTCGTAGAGCTGTAACCATGACAACAAGGTCAGTCACCTGATGCAAAATACCAACAACAGCACTAATAATAAAGTCTCTTTTGTCCACCTGAGAGTCTGAGCTCTGGTATTTATCTTTGTAGGCCATGAAGAACAGGAAGGAGTTAACACCTGAAACACAAATACTGCAGTTAAAACTACAGATACTGTTCCAACCTGATTCAGCTATTATTTAAATATTCATTAGCAGTGTCAGGAGGTTCTGATGGTCTCTGTTCAGATATTTGAGAATCAGTTTAAGTAGACTGGTCCTTCTGGTTACTCTGATATCTAGTTTTGTGCGATCTAATTTATTTAGTTTACACAAGGGGATCATTAGACCCGCTCTGACCTCTGTCTTTGACGAGGGTCTCCAGTTCTTCATACAGTCCTTCATGCCAACGTGTGATATCCAGGTGGAGAGAGAAGTCGCAGCATGCCCTCTGTTCTGCTGTCTCCCTCCACTGATCAAACACTGACAGTAAACTAGTCCCTGGCTCCACCAGGACATGGTCGACTGTAAGACAAACATCATTATTTTTACACCTTGACCCTAATGGATCAGTATTGATGGACTATTGGTGATAACTGACTGATAGTGGTGGTTCCTCCAGACAGGGCTGCTCTGGTTCCCTGGAAGAAGTCGTCGGCCGGAGTCAGGCCTTTCTGCGGAGAGTGCAAGTTGGTATTGGCATCGATTCCTCCGGGGATCACGAGCTGACCGTAGGCATCCACTGTCCTCACTCCAGCCGGGACAATCAGGTTCTCTCCGATCTGTCTGATGGTGTCAGAAACAGACAATAACAACAACTGCTCACCTGGAGGCCACTGCAGGTCCAACAGGAAATGACACTGAACAGACAGAACGTGATGTAATCACTGAGAAGAAGTTATTACTTGATGATCCCGTCCTCAATGTAGACATCGGCATAGAAAGACTGGTCGTCATTAACAATCTTTCCTCCTTTAATGATCAGACGGTCACTCTGAAAACAGACAGAGAGATTGCTGGGTAAGTAGGTAGATGGTACCAGAAGTGAATTTAGCCATTCTGCTCACAAACACTGAAGTGATAAAAGAGACAATAGTAAAACTGTTGACTTGACACCTCGCACTTTATTATTATTATTATTATTAATTAAATATTCATTAATTATTTCATTGAATTTGTCTGCCTGATGATGATTTGCTCATAAGTCAAAAAACTAGCCAAATGTTTTGTTCCGCTTATCCATCCCACATGCGCAGATTGTAAAATACCCAACGTATTTACAAAAAAAGTCCAAAACACCACAAAGCCAGCACACATTTGTATAAGGTTTACATACAGAAACTGTAAAGTTTTGGAGCATGTATCCAGAGGTTAACTAACATATTAATCAATTAACTTGTTGACTGATCTTTATTAACTAATTCAGTTTTTTAATCATTTTCCAAGAACAACGTGAAATTCCCCAGTTTCAGCATCTCTGATGGAATGATTCTCTACATTCAAGATTTCATGGGCAGATCTCATTATATTTTCTCTGTTTTAGGACATTTTATAGAACAATTCACAGATGAACTGAGAAATGAATTTACTGATTGTTATTACTGTTGCAATCCAGCTATCAGATAAATGTGGTAAATACTCAAATATTATCATTGTTTCTGAGTATCTGTAAACACTTGATGGTTTTATAACCTGGAGAAAATAAATCCATAATTCTTGCTCTAGGACGGTGAGGTTTTTCGAAATCCTGCTGTGATCCACAGTGTTTTGGGTCAATGGACTGTGATTTAATGCTTACGTAGAGAAATAAGTTTTGGTAAAAAAAAAATCATAATCTGGTCGAGGTTTTTAGTATAGGGGGCAACTGGTTTGATGAATTGTGACACTAATCAATAGATTATTATAATCCATTACTTCAAATCCTCCCAGCGGGTTTAGACCCTGACCAATTAGTTAAGCACCAGTTACCTCTTACTCGCCTGTTTCATTTTAGGGAAAACTATTTCTTGCTTCTCTCCGATGTAAGGTAAGATAATGCTGAAATATCCCACTGCACCTGAACTCACGTTTTTAATGATACAATTGCGCAATAAAATGTATAAAAATGTATTTTAATTCAATTCAGTTTAATTTGTAAAGTGCCAATTCACAACACAAGTCATCTCAAGGCACCTCACAGTGTTTAAGACCTCACAAAATATAACGTAATAATAATAACTGAGCAGCCAAAGTAGACAGTGGAGAGGAAAAACTCCCTTTAGAGGGGGAAACCTCCAGCAGAACCAGGCTCAGGGTGGGCGGCCATCTTCCTGGTCCTAACTGAAAATATATTAATATATAATCAGGCCACCATTTGTATGTCAGCCCGGTGATAGACTGGAGACCTGTTCAGATAAACCCTGCCTCTCACCCAGTCCCAGATATAGACAGTACTGACTCTTTTTTTTTTTTTTTTTTTTTTTAACATTAGAAACACAAAAAGTGGTTTCTTGGCTTCTCTCCTTCCACATTTCTGGTCCAGCTTCTTAAGGCTGCAGAAGGACCAACTTGGCATCCACATGAAGCTGCCAGATGCTGAACCAGGTCCTTGCTGGACTTCTGATCTGTCAAAGAAGAAACTCTGGGAAACTTCTCATCAGATCTTCCACTTCTGTTTTTGTCATTGACCTTTCCAGAGTCCTCTACAGAGGTTCCACTTATTATTTGTCACTTTAGCCACATAATGTTAAAACAAACATGTTTATTCTGATATGTTTGTGTTTTTTTTTTATCACTGAACATATTTCCTATGAGCACTAGCTGTATTCTAATCATGTGACTACAATATAAATAGATATATAGTTATAATAGCATATAAAGTAGTATATACATATATAGGTATATATACATATATAGGTGTATATGTATATATACATATATAGGTGTGTATGTATATATATATATATATATATATATATATATATATATATATATATATATATATATATATATATATATATATATATGAATCGTTTTGTATTGATCTCTACGGACACAGCTACAACATGCACGATCAGTAAAATGTAGAACCGAGCCTGGCCGACCGGAGCCTGACTGACAGGCGGAGCCGCAGCATCCTTCCTCAACCGGTCAGCTCAGCTCGGCACTGTTTGGCTCGGGTTGGACCTACCGCGGGTCTCGCGCTGCTCTTTTTGTTCTGGAACGACATTCCGATCGATCCGTGATCAGCTGATTGATCCGCTCAAACACACCGACCGCTATTGTTGCTCCTGTTAACGATGACGTCACGTTACCGATAATACGCACACTCAGAGCTTCCGCTGTGGAGCTCCAAAATAAAAGTCTTATAGTATTTTTATTTTAAGTTGGAATTTATTTTAGTTCTGAGGAGTTTTAAACTCCCGAGGAGTTTCCTGGAGAAAAAAATATTTAATTAGTTCAAATAACTAAACTGTTTTTCCTAAACGTTGACCAATCCTGGACTCGGGGGGGGGCAGTTCCAGTTATTTTCTATAATTCGTCACATACTCACTGCTGATTACCTGGGTCAGGTGTGACAAACTGGGAATGTCTAGGGATTCCCCAGATAGAGCTAGAAGAAAGGCGATCTCAATACCACACAGGGAAACGTTAAATGTACAATCATAAACATTATAATATTAAATAAGAATTATAGATAACTTTATTTAATCAATAATCAAAATAGGTACATTTATTAAACACACAAGTAACACAACCAGTACTGCAGTAAAAGACTGACTGCAAATACTAGCAGTCAGTAGTCTCTGCTCAACTTTTAGTGTTTCAGCTTACTGCGTGCATTGTACTATACTATGTACTATATTTAATATTTAGTTTTATTTGCATGAAGTAGCATAAAACATACATTTGCACCTGTCCAATTAAAAAAAATAAAAAATAAAACACAATTTAACTGCTCTTAACTCTTCCAATCAATAAACCAGGCAGTTGTTCAGATACAAACACAGCTTAACGTCATTAACTAGTCCTTTTACCTCTCGCTTGCTGTTGTTCTCCTGGCCTGAGGGGAACACCACGGTCTGTCCTCTGGCTGCAGGTCCTCTTCCCTGGTCTTCGGTTCTGGTTCGAGTGGCTCGGCGTCGCTGGGTCTGAGGACTGAATGACTCAAAGTTAAGCGTTTTGTTCTCGAACGCTCCTTCGACGCTGCAGAACATCCCTCCATACTTCATCCGAGGACGAGGAGAGTCCGAGCCGAGCCGGGAGAGGAGAGATGAGCAGTCGTCCTCTTGAGACATCACGGGCAGATCTGCGCTCTTCCCAGACAAACGGGAGAAGAAGACGAAGAGAAGAGGTGGGGGAGGAAAAAGGAGGTCATGGAGGCGGGGGAACAGAAGACAGAACAGGCTCAAAGGTCACTTAACAGGACTTCTGGACCAGGAGATCCTCCTGTGCCTACACTACCTGACAGTTTGAGGATCTGTCCTGGTCCATGTCTACAGGCTTCTTCCTCTCGTCTTCTCATCATTACTTCTTTTCTGCTCCTAACAACACCTTTCTGAAGTCAGATTACAGGGACATGTCCTTTCGGAAAGACTGTGACACCACAGTCATCAGTGACATCTCTTCATGTTGAAACCAGATCAAGTCTCCACCCTCTCTGTGACAAGTACCTCCACCTGCAGGTGTAGAAGTTCACATCCGGATCGCTTCAGAGTTTGACGAATGGTTTTTAACCCTTTATTTGATCAGGTGGTCTCTCTGAGATCATGAGTTTCACCTTTTAGTTTCACAGATTTCTGCAACTTATTCCACTTGCTGAACACAAAGAACCTGAAACCAGTTCTTCCAAACATGACGTAAAGATAATGTTGAACAGTTCACATAGCACAGCTGTTGTTTTACTGCATTCCTTCTTCTGATTAGGCCTTAAACAACGTCCTGTTTACAGAGATGATTTTCACCTCAAAACCCAAACAAAGAGTTTGAAGGTTTTCAGACTTTGAAATGTTTCCTTCCAAATAACACAATTAATAAATAAATCTGCCTCGACCAGTTGGGGTGAGTGGAAAGAGGAGAGACACAAGGACAGTAGGCAACAAAAACAACAACAAGCAGCAAAAACATTGGGCAGGTTGGTAGGACCAGTAACTGGATTCTGGGGATATACAGGAGGAGGATACGTGCAGAAAATTACAGAGAGGAGGAGGAAACACTACTACAGGAGAGAGAAGACACAAAGTTAATGACATGAAATAGTAGAATTTGAATGGATAGAGGAGAAAGGAGAGGAGCTCAGTGTATCAGTAGAGGTCCCCCAGCAGACTAACCTATAGCAGCAGAACTAAGAGATGGTTCAGAGTCACCTGATCCATCTCTAACTTTATAAAAATGGAAAGTTTTATATCTCTTCATTGTGGTTTCACACTAACGTCAAAAACTTCAGAGAGAGGGAGCGACTGTTTCCACTCCAGTGAACACAGCAGGAGTCCTGTTAGCTTTTTAACACACACAGGTCAGTGCTCATTACAGCCGATGCGCTGAACTCTGATGTCGCTTCAGTCTGAACCAGAATTCTCTGCCTGTCACATTTAATCCCTGTCTCTCTCTCTCTCATACACTCTCATTGAATCCTTGTTAACATGAAGCGCTCATGTTTTAAATTGAAGAGTCACTTCCTGTCTCACAGAATCTCATATATACACCATCAGTATCTAACAGTACTTTAAACCTCAATACACACCGTATCATTGACTGTACATCTCTGCATGATAACTGTACATGTGTATTTCTGGACACTATATACTGTAATGAACCTATGACTGCAACATGATGGATAAAGAGGAAACTGCAGGACTTGAGCAGGTGAACATTTATTAGGACAGACCAGGGAAAACTAGTACCCTTCAAATACCCCTCCCCCACCCCCCAATAGTTTTTTGTGCGTCCTGTCCTGCAGTGTAACATGCAACATGGACTACTGGATGCCTTTTTTGTGCTGGACAGCTTTGTTTTGTGCTGGACGAAGGTGAGAAGTTGAGTGGCAAGATGACACAGCTGAGCGGGATCTGGAGAGAGAGACAAGGTGAATGCGCAGGAGAGCACAAACTCCTAATCCTTATTTCAGTTAAAAGGCAAAAACACAGAGTCACAGAGATCCTTTAACCAACCCACAGTCCAAAAACTCATCCAAAGAATTATTAAGGTCCCAAACAGTATGACCAGGTGATTAACAGGGTGAATTAAACAAGGGTAGAGGAACAATGAGGAAATATGATACGTCCGCCCTTGTGTTTAGCCCTCTTTGTGTGAAGACCGATTTGGGTAAAGACCTGCGAGTCTACCTGTGCGAGTCTACCGAGCAAGGACACCGCAAGACGCAAGGTTTCCAACGTTATTTGCACTTTTCTCTCTCTCTTCACTTTCACCCTTTCCGCTTCGGAAAGCCTTTCTGTCTCCTTTCTTCCAATGTGTTTTCAGCAGATTCCAGTTCTCCTCGGCAGACGCAGGACATGGCGTTCTCCGAGAGGACGATGCATTTCCCACCTGTGGCCCCTCACCCAGATCACCTCGCCGCCGGCCTCTTTTTCTCTTGCCCTGTAGAACTGTCAGTCGGCGGTGAACAAGGCGGACTTCATTCCAGCTTTTGCTTAAACCTCAGCTGTTCAGCTGCTTGCACTTACGGAGACCTGGATTACTCAACAAAACACGGCCACCCCAGCCGCGCTCTCCACCGGCTTTGCTTTTTCTCACACTCCTCGCCCATCACGCCGGGGGGGCAGGACTGGTCTCCTAATAGCCGATACCTGGAAGTTATGGCACCCTTTAGTAATCTGTCTTCTTTAGAATATCATGCCGTTAGGATTACAGCACCGATCACAGCCCAAATCATTGTGCTCTAACGACCGCCGGGCCAGCTGGGGGACTTTTGTGACGGGCTGGATATGCTATTGTCTCAATTCCCTGAAGATGGCACTCCTCTCATCGTCTTAGGTGATCTCAACATCCACCTTGACAAACCACAGGCATCTGACGTGCTCGCTCTTCTGAACACGTTTGACCTTAGACTAGTCTCCACTCCTCCAACTCACAAAGCTGGCAACAACCTGGACCTCGTTCTGATCCGAAATTGCACTGTAGATGACATCTCTGTCACTCCTCTGCATTTGTCGGATCACTTCTTCATTCAGCTCACAGTCTTCATCTCTAGACCTTCTCATTCTTCCACTGCATTGGAAACATTCCGCTGCAACCTCAGATCTCTCAACCCAGCAGCTTTCTTCCCTGGTTTCTGCAGCGCTGCCGTCATTGCAGGTTTTATCTACCTACGACACCGACGCAGCCACGGACAGGCTCTGCGATACTCTTTCGTTCTGCCTGGATAGTCTGTGCCCGACATCTACTAGACCTGCTCGTCCTTCAGCTTCCAACTTGTGGCTCACTGACCAGATCCGTGAACAACGCACGGTGCTCAGGAGTGCTGAGAGGAAGTGGCGCAAATCCAAGTCTCAACCTGCTCTAACTGAGTATCAGGATTTACTTCAATCTTTCTCTTACAGTGTCACCAGGGCGAAGACTGAATACTACCAGGACAAGCTCAGCAACACCACAGACACCAGAAAGCTGTTCTCAACTTTCAAATCTCTACTCTATCCACCCCCACCTCCATCACCCACCTGTCTCACAGCTGACGACTTTGCCTCCTTTTTTACCAACAAGGTGGCAGCCATCAGCTCCCAGTTCTCTCCTCCGGACAATGACATTCTGCTTACTAAACCTGACGATGCATCTCACTTCACTTTTTCAACACTGTCAGAGGACGATGTATCCACTCTCCTCCTCTCACCCTACCACCTGCTCTCTGGATCCGATCCCCTCTACTCTTCTTCAGGCTATCGCACCAACACTAATACCAGCCATTACACAGATCATCAACACCTCTCTCACAACAGGCACCTTTCCCACCTCATTCAAGCAGGCCCTGATTACTCCATTGTTGAAGAAGCCTTCTCTGGTTCCCTCCATTGTGGAGAACTACAGACCGGTCTCTCTTCTTTCATTCCTGGCCAAGACTCTGGAATGTGCAGCCTTCAATCAACTCTCTGACTTTCTTTCCCGGAACAACCTCCTTGATGTCAATCAGTCTGGCTTCAAGAGTGGTCACTCCACAGACGGGTGGCAAAAGCTGCAGGTAAATCTTCTGTGCTTATTCTATTAGATCTATCTGCAGCCTTTGACACTGTGAACCATCAGATTCTCATGACTGCACTCTCAGACCTGGGCATCTCTGGATCAGCTCTAGTCTGGCTTCAGTCATACTTTTCCGAACGAACCTTTAAGGTATCCTGGCAGGGGCGTGTCTCTGACTCTTATAACCTCTCCAGTGGTGTACCGCAGGGCTCAGTCCTTGGTCCTCTTCTTTTTTCAATCTATACTTCTTCTCTAGGCTCTATCATCCATTCTCATGGCTTTTCTTATCACTGCTATGCAGATGACACTCAGCTCTTCCTGTCTTTTCCGCCGGATGACTCAACTGTCTCATCTCGCATCTCTGCCTGTCTCTCTGACATCTCTGCCTGGATGAGAAAAAGACACCTTTAACTCAACATACCCAAAACTGAACTTCTAGTCTTCCCTGCCAGACCTTCAACTCAACAACATCAGCATTAACATTGGAACTGCAGTGATTGTCCCCGCTAAGTCAGCCAGAAACCTGGGGGTCTTCATTGATGATCAGCTGATCTTCACGGAACACATCGCCACAGTCTCTAGGTCGTGTAGATATGCCCTCCACAATAT
This sequence comes from Anabas testudineus, assembly GCF_900324465.2. Classification (NCBI taxonomy): domain Eukaryota; kingdom Metazoa; phylum Chordata; class Actinopteri; order Anabantiformes; family Anabantidae; genus Anabas; species Anabas testudineus. The sequence goes on along the minus strand of NC_046628.1, from coordinate 18,530,977 downwards.
CAGAAAGATCAGACCCTATCTGACGGAGTACACAACCCAACTCATTGTTCAGGCGTTGATCTTATCTCGCCTGGATTACTGCAATGCACTACTGATGGGTTTACCGGCATCCACGACCAAACCCCTCCAGATGATCCAAAATGCGGCAGCACGCCTCATTTTTGATCAACCAAAAAGGTCTCATGTCACACCGCTCTTCAGATCTTTGCACTGGCTTCCGGTGGCTGCAAGGATCAAGTTCAAAGCTCTGTCTCTTGCCTACAGAGTGGTTAACTCCACAGCTCCATCTTATCTCAATTCAATCGTTCAGGTCTACATCCTCCCCCGTCCAAAGCGCTCAACCAGGGAATGTCGTCTGGTGGTAACAGCACCACACAGTCGACACCAAGGAAAACTGTTCAGCTCAGTGATCCCACGATGGTGGAATGAGCTGCCTATCTCTGCACGCTCAGCCACCTCACTTGCAATCTTTAAAAAACTGCTGAAAACAGAACTCTTCCGCATCTTCCTTTGCACTTAAAAAAAAAAAAAATAATAATAATTCTATTCAATTCAATTCAATTCGATTCAATTTTATTTGTATAGCACCAATTTACAACAGAAGTTATCTCAAGGCACTTTACAGTGTAAGGTTTAAGACCTTACAGAAAATATTTATACAAAAAATTATAGAGAAAACCCAACAATCCCATTTGAGCAAGCTTTAGGCAACAGTGGAGAGGAAAAACTCCCTTTAGAGGAAGAAACCTCCAGCAGAACCAGGCTTATAGTGGGCGGCCATCTGCCTCGACCGGTTGGGGTGAGTGGAAAGAGAAGAGAGAAAAGAACAGCAGGCAATAAAGACAACAACAAGCAGCAAGAACATTGGGCAGATGAACTGGATTCTGGAGATGTACAGCTCCAGGCCGAGGATACCTGCAGAAAAGTACAGAGAGAGGGAGACAGAGAGGAGGAAACACAACTAAAAGAGAGAGAAGACACAAAGTTAATGACATGCAATGGTAGCATTTGCATTGACACAGGAGAGAGGAGAGGAACTCAGTTTATCAGTACAGGTCCCCCAGGAGATTAAGCTATATCAGCATAACTAAGAGATGGTTCAGAGGCTCTTTAATGAGTTATTGGGACATCCCATTAATAAGGAATTACAATAGTCCAGTCTGGAAGTAACAAATGCATGGACTAGTTTTTCAGCATCACTTTGGGACAGGATGCTCCTAATTTTAGCAATGTTTCTTAGGTGAAAAAAGGCAGTTCTAGAGATTTCTTTGATGTATGAAGTGAAGGAGATATCCTGATCAAAGATAACTCCGAGGTTTCTTACAGTATTACTTGAGGCCAGAACTAAGTCATCAATGGTGAGAATGTGTTTAGACATAGTGTCTCTGAGATTTTTAGGCCCAAACAGTATAACCTGTCTTGTCTGGATTTAGGAGAAGGAAATTGGAGGTCATCCAGGTCTTTATGTCTTTTAAGCATTCCTGAAGCTTGACTAATTGATTGGTTTCTCCTGGTTTCATAGATAAATATAGCTGGGTATCATCTGCATAACAATGGAAATTTCCTAATAATATTGCCTAAAGGGGACATGTATAAAGTGAAAAGAATCGGTCCAAGCACAGATGCCTGTGGAACTCCATAGCTGACTTTGCTGTGCATGGAAGACTCATCATTAACAGTCGTCTACAAACTGAAATGTATCCGATAGATACGATTTAAACCACTCTAGTGCTGTTCCTTTGATTCCAATGACATGTTCCAGTCTGTGTAATAAAATGTTGTGATCTATAGTGTCGAATGCAGCACTAAGATCTATAGAGAGTATAGAGAGTAGTCCGTTGTCTGATGCCAATAGAAGATCATAAGTAACCTTTACCAGTGCTGTTTCTGTACTATGATGTACTCTAAATCCTGACTGGAAATCTTCATACAAGTTATTGCTGCGCAGGTGGTCATACAACTGCTTAGAAACTATCTTTTCAAGGATTTTAGAGATAAAGGGCAGATTGGATATTGGTCTATAATTCGCTAAGACCCCTGAGTCCACAGTAGGCTTTTTGAGTAGGGGCTTGACTACAGCAACCTTAAAAGCCTGTGGTACGTAGCCTATTTGTAAAGACAGATTGATCTGATCCAATATGGACGTGCTGATCAAAGGTAAGACATCCTTGAGGGATGGGATCTAAAAGACATGTTGATGGTTTAGAGGAATTAATTACTGAAATTAATTCAGAATGATCTACGGGGAGGAAACAGTCTAAGTACGCGCGTGGATCTAGAGTTCTTGTACAATCCATGCTATATGCAGGAAGGATCTGGTCAATTTTTTCTCTAATAGTTATGATTTTATTTGTAAAGAAATTCATGAAGTCATTGCTGCTGAGAGTTGAGGGAATACTAGGGTCAACCGAGCTGTGACTCTTTGTCAGCCTGGCTACAGTGCTGAAAAGAAATCTACGGTTGTTCTTATTTGCCTCTATTAATGAGGAGTAATATGAAGTTCTAGTTCTACCCTTTCATTCTCACATCTCTTGAAACAGTAACACTTTTTTGATAGCGCTTTGATGTTGTTTCTTCTTGACTTAGATTTTGCTTGCTTGCCTTGTTCCTCTCGCTTTGGATAAAAGCGTCTGCTAAATGACTAAATGTAAATGTAAATATTGTACTCAGAAAAGGAAACAGGAGGTCTAGAGCAAGGTTCTAACAGCCACATTGTTAGTGAAGAAGCTGGCAGAGTTATGTGCAGTAAGTGAAGTGGATGGAGTGGGCCGTATAGTTAAGTGATCTGAAAGGCGAGAATAACTTCTTGGTGATGGTCATAGTAGCAGGTTCTGATATTCAGCCAGAGCAGGCGGGGCTTTGCAGAGTGTTGTTCAGGAATCATATGAATGGGTCAGGGGTTAGAAGATGAGGGACAGGTAGAGCTAGAGGACAGAGGGAGGAGGCTTTGAGATGCTGGGGTGGTGTTAAGGGTAGAAAAGGCATATGGAGGGGGTAGGACTGCAGAGACCAAGAAGGAAAACTGATCAGGATTGAGCAATTTGAGGTTGTGCTGGCAAAGTGTGGGGATCAAGGCATGACTCAGAAAGCTGTAAAAAAGAAGTGATCTATAAACCTGAGAGGTGACTGAGAGGTCGTGTGTGGTTCAGTTCTAGGTGAGAATTAGCTCCAGGTGTTTGGGGAAAGTTAGGAGCAGTGTTAAAGCTCAGACAGGCTTGGATGTCGGCAGCCTGGGTTTTGTCAAGGTGGATGTTTGTGTCTCCTAGAGTGGTGACAGGACAGCCATCTGGCCACATATAATAACGATGAGGGGTGCTGTAGCCTTACCTTCCTTTCATGATGGATGAGGACAAGGAGAGAAGAGACTCTGACTGGGCTGGGTCTCATCGGTTGGTGCAGGTTTGCCGTGTTAAATAAAATAACTCGTGGTTCAAACATTTCATATTCACATTCTACCTGAGATTTTTATCTTCACCTATTTAGCTGGAGGAATGAAGACATGGGTTAGGGGAACAAGGATTTGAGATTATAGGAACTTAGTCTTACTCAGTGTGTAGTCTGGGTGTGGGACACACCGATTGTGAGCTTTGGCCTGTTTCCAAAGAAAAGCTTGGACAGAGTTATGCAACAGTGGTGTGGGCTCTCCAGGCTTTATATAACACTAATTCCCTGTCTCTATGCCCATGCTTGCCCTCACTGTTTCTGTCCTCTCTCTGATGAAGAGTCAGAGTCAGTCAAAGAAGAAGTTAGGATCACACACACGCACACTTCTCACTTCACACTCTTCGAGCTAATGAAGCATCTCTGACTCTGCTGTCGCTCTCCACCAGGTTTGTTTTAACGGCTGCTAGGAGCCAACAGTGAACAAGAATTGAAAATGAATTCTGATTCTGTCGGGCACAGAGACACAGATTTGATATAAAAAAAAAAAAAAAAAAAAATTTTAAACCCCCCACACAAAAAAAAAAAAAAAAAACATGAGCCAGGAAATAAGATGGATTTGTTGACGAGTAGATTTAACCCCGCTGAGCTCTAGTTTAATCTTTGAGTTAACGTGACACAGGACAGAACTGTGTGTTGTTATATAATCATCTGGCAATGGAAACAGAAGCTGAACAAAATAATGAGCTGATTCCAGAGATTTTAATCTGACTGAGAGGAAGTAGCTCATTTCATTTCTAAAACATCATCACTGCCGAGGAGTGTGTGAACAAAACAGGACAAATGTACTGTTTCATATGTCTATCAGTGGAGGGTGTTCAGGGTCTCATAATCCTTCTATGGCTGTGGAATATCTGGATTTATTATCAGCAGCACCCATTGATATTTCATGTTACAGTATTTAGTTTGTCATTACACTGAATAAATGCTCCACTGCTGTTCAATTTCTCAATTTCTTTTTTACTTCTTTGTTCAATAAAAAAGAAGTAATACAACAGATACAACTTGAAATACTTTAAATTCAGTATTTGACAAACTAAGTTGTCTAAGACGTCAAAGTTATTCTAGGAAAGACAGATTTCTTACATTATAAACATTAGACTTTTATTGTGAAATAATATATTGTATAGCTTCAGCAATACACCATGACATCATCTATCATTACACTACACACTGCATCACAGCCTTTAATAATGCTTAGCTTGTTGCTAGCCAGGTGTAATGCACCTAACCTATCTGATAAGTTAGCAGAGGCTAACTGTGGCTAACTTGCTTTGTTCGGGTCACATAGTTTTTTTAATTAATTTAAAACTGTCCCGGGTCACAGCAGGTTCTGGTACAATAAGGGGGGGCCCCATTAACAATCTCAGCGGAGTAGGGTTAAAATAAATATTTCTATTTTTCATTTTTCAGCATCTTCTTCTTGTCATGCTGCTGCACCAGGCTGTTGTGCTCCTTACTGCCGCCCCCGTGATCAGAAAACACCCCCCTGCCCCAACAACCACAGTGTCTGTGACTTTGCAACAAACTGACTTCAGTTCAGACATAAAAAGTTTTACTGGGTCTGAACCCCCATATGAAGACTGAACAGATTTGTATTAAACTGTGTTCAGAGTAAAATATAAAGTGCATTTCTGTGTTTCAGTGCGTTCAAACAGACTTAACTATTTAACAATGCTGAAGCTCAGAAACCTGATTCACCTTCAGCAGGTGTCGGCTCCGATGTGGTTTTTTCTGTTTAGAGATTTTCCTGTTTTTTTGTTTTTTTTTATCTTCTTCTTCTGTGGACAGAGTCTTGTCTCTGCACCTGGAGATTATCTTAATAGTTGACACATAAAAACAACAACAACAACAACAACAACCTGCAGTTAGTAATCTGTATTATAGTTAAGGTGAAGCTGGGATGTCTGGTGGTAAATACTGTAGCCACCAACAAAACCTTAATCGTATGAAAAACTGGTTTATCAAACACTCCACCTAAGATCAACAGCTTCTCTAAACAGCTCTATGAACGTGACCGTTAATACTTCATACAGTAACATTGGCTTTTACTAAAAAAAAAATGTCCTGTAAAATCTCATAAAACACCCTCACGGGTCTACAGATGTGATGTGACCTGAACACAGCAAGTATCAGCCAGACCCACAAAAACTGTTAAATGATTTAACAAGACAAACTTCCAAACTGACATTCATCTCTTTAGATTTTCCTCCAAAACATCACATGTTTTACAAACTGACATTTTTGGCTGCTACAGCCAGGCTACAAACTAACTAAAGGCTACAGGAGCTAACAGGAAGTACAAGTTTAGTTTAACCTTACTCCATCTACAGCAGTTACAATGAAAACTAAGCTACAGCAGGAGATTAAAGTGCATAGATCTACCCTGAAGGAATCAGGTCCCTTACCCAGGCCAACAGGAACTCATTTTTTGCATAACAAGCATTCATGACAACTCTTATGAAATGCTTTAGACTAATGGGGAAAAAATGGGGCAAAGCAAATTGTGTCCTCAGACTTTCCTAAGTACAGGGTACACCAGGTTTGGACTAGATTTCTTGAAAAAGGAATGGAGACAGGATGACTCAGTACAGATTCCATAAAACAGAGACAAATTAGCGTCAAAAAACTGTCTCAGGAACAAAGACAAGTCCAAGTCAAAACAAGAGGTTCAAGACAAGAATCAGTCCTCAGATCCAATCCACTTAAAGACTCTTGCACACCTGGTGAATTCTAGATTTGGACAAGCTGACTGCAGTTATCAATGTCCAGACATCTGGATTCAGGTGTACTTAAAACCAAGCCTGGGTCTGGTTGTATTTTTGGGTTGGAGTCTGGATGTCAGAGACAGAATCTAAGGTGAACAGAGCCTGAAATTTTAGAGGTTTAGCACAGAAACCAGAGATTTTCGTTATTTCCCCATTAGTCCAGATCAACTATAGCACAAATTCATAAAACCATTTTCTTTCTTTTTGAACCATAACTTTCAAACTTGTTTGAGACATTTTTAATCCTTAGAACAACATGTTCCAGGTCGGTTCTTTAGGACATGGTGCCATGTTGCTGGTCTCTTAAAAAAAGTAAAGAGGAAACTGAAGGAAGATATCCCATCCTTGAACCCAAATGTCCAGAGACTGCTGAGTCTGCAGTCACCCCTCAGCATTGATGAAAAAAGGTTTGATACGTTCAATGCCTTCTACAAAACTCTGACCAAAAATAAATAAATAAATAAATAATCACATGAAAAGCAAAGAAAGTCTTCTGCGGCTTTGTGAAGCACACTTAAGGCCTTGAATCTTTGGGAGGTTTTAAGAAGTCACTTATAAATATGTTTGAGATTTGTGAAGCCGTACAGACCGTCAAATGGGTGAATCCAACAGTTCACAAATCTTTTAAATACTTGCAGCACTCTGGTCAGTCCTTCCTCTCACCATCCAGAGATGATGTCTTTTATAGACTAAGGAGCTAAAGTGATTTAAGTGAAAGGGTCACTGTCATAAAACCAAATTCAGACTACTTCAGAGTCTAGAATGTGGTGTTTCAGTGTTGAGGTCCTGTAAATCTCTTACATCGGAATGTAAAACAGTGTTCTGTGGTGGTCTCACCAGTACGGGGCACTGGTCTCTATGCAACTCCAGCTCTGCCACTCAGGGAAAATCCCCGCTGATGTCCTGGGACTTCCAAATGGATCAAACTCCATCTCCTCCTTTTTCTCTCCACTGCAGTCTCTCTTGATCTCCAGCGGTGCAGGACTCTCCGAGCTCCGGGTTAGGGTGCCATTTGGGTCTGCCACTAGCAGCTGGTAGTTGTTCCCATGGTTGTTATCCCAGAAGGTGTGGTCCCGAGTCTGGTACTGAATGCAGAACTCCACTCTGTTTGAGGGTTCGAGGAGCTCTGGCACTGACACAGAAAAGGAGAAGGTGTCGGTGTCAGGGCAGCCATAAACGTTGTTCAGGTATGGACACTCAATGTCCTGAAAGGAGCGCCACGAGTCAAAGGTGATCCGGACTGAGACAGACTTCTCAAAGCAGATGTTTCGAACCTGAACAGTGCCTGAGAGCAGACGCTCCTGGACAGAACACGTCTCCAGACAAACATGCTGGGCTTTAAGTCGGTTCCTCAGGTCTAGATAGTCTGAAGCTGGCGGGGTAAAATCCAGAACAAGGCCTGAACCATAGTCTGCACAGTCTGAAAGAGGAGCAAAGGTTGTGGATTAAAAAGAGTTTATCAATTGTTATAGTCATTTTGTTTAAATAAAAAAAAAAAAAAAAAAAGGACCAATTTTACCAACAAATTTCTGCTTGTCATTATTCTGAAAAGAGATAATTTTACAGATTATTTATTATTTACTCATTATCAACAACAATGCCACCATTGCATGTCATTATTGAGGAGGCTGCATGCACATGCTTTGACTGGTAGCAGATGCACAACAAACTAAACCAAGGAAATGTAGCAGGAGAGAAATTGCACACCAGCGAGCAAGACAGCAGCCAGACCACAGCATCAACTGGTTCACCACAGCACTGTGTTCTCTTTCCTCTCTTATACATTATGTCAGCAGGTTTGAAAATCGTTGTATCTTGAAATTTGCAGACGATACAGTGACAGCCTGCTGAAAAATGACGAGTCATCTCATGGTCCCGTGGTGCATGAATTTATTAAATGCTGCTCTGAATCATTCCTTTGTTGAATTTAACTAAAACTAAGGACATGTTTATTGATTTTAGATGCAACGCACCAGCTTCTGTCAGCACTGTAATAAATGTCCAGGCTGTAGAAACAGTCGAGTCCTTTAAATACCTGGGCACCATAATTGACAAACTGTCAACAAAATACAAACAAGAAGTCTACAAGGTTGAAAGTGTCCTTACATTTTCTTGTATCTGTTGGTTTTGGCTCAGTGTTAAACAGAAAAGTTGATCAAATGGTTAAAGTTAGTAGTAAATTATTGGAACTCCATTAGGCTGATCGCTAACCTCCAGAGAAAGCAGCTGCTGAACAAGGTACAGTCGATCTTGTCTGACAGCTCCATCCCCTATACCAGCAGTCCCCAACCTTTTTTGTGCCATGGACCGGTTTAATGTCAGACAATATTTTCATGAACCGGCCTTTAAGGTGTAATGGATAAATACAACAAAATAAAATAATATGGCCGGCATAAAAACTGATATTTTCTAAATATATAGGGGTTTTCGATCACAATTAGATTTTTGCCGATCAAAATTAAGTAGTAAAGCAATTTGAAAGGCTTCATTGTCTCAGAGAGCCGGTTGCCGCATATTATGCAGAGCAGGCTTGGTGCGTGGGAACAACCAATCCAAACTCAAAACCTACCTGTTCAAGATTGCATATGCACTTTAATCTACTTTTGTACTTGTATAGTTTTGATTTATTGTGTTGATTTACTTGTATAGTCTGTTTTTGATTTATTGTTGATTGTACAGTGTCCTTGAGTATTGTGAAAGGCGCTTTCAATAAAATTTATTATTATTATTATTATTAACCTGTCACAATAAATCCATATTTCCAGTAGGAATCCTGGTACTGCGTGCTAAATGCAGCTTTCATTTTCTGTGAAGTCATAGGCTCTTCTCCTGGCTCCTCACTGGCTCTTTTACCCTGCGCAAAGAAACTTTCCAAAGATGTTTGTTTTTTGTTCATTTTGTTAGCTTGGGGGTTTCAGTTAGCGCTAATATGTGATGTGTTACTGACCAGAGCTGCCCCTTTAAGAAGGTAGCGGATGTAGACATGTGACCGAGGCATCAAGAGTGAGTCATAGACAGATGTGGAGGAGAGAATCAGGTAATTTTCCAAAAATAAAACATTGTTCAGAATCAAATAATAAATAAAACGGAAATAATGCAAGTTATGTATTATTTCTGTGCGGCCCGGTACCAACTGACAATGGAACGGTGCCGGTCCACAGCCTGGGGGTTGGGGACCACTGCCCTACACCCTTTGTGTCTCGTCTCTCCTGTAGTTGTGTTTCCTCCTCAATATTCTGTCTTTATTTTCAAAATGTTATTTTTGTCTTAAAATGCAACTGATTAACTCTTAATAGAATAACTAACTGTTTTCCTGCTATGCAGTCACCTTTGTTCTCTCCCAGGTGTGTTCCAGCTTTGGCGCCCTCCATCTCACTCAGGTGGAATTGCAGCTCACTCAGCACATCGTCCTCAAACTCACTGAAGATGTGAACCGCAGTGAGCGCCAAACCTTGAGAGTCAGCAAACACCACGCTCTTCTTCATCTTTGTCCTAGGCCACAGGGGGCTGCTGCAGACCTCTGCAGCCTCTGTCGTTGAGTTGATCACTGTTGTTGGGGTTGTGGTCACCACGTCACGTCCTGAGGAAAGACACGGTCGCAGTGGTTCACAGGGCTGCAGCAGAGCATCTGATGATGATGATGATGATGAACAACAGTTGTTAGCGAGGAAGGAGCGTAGAGGGGGAGGGCTGGCCAAGCAAATCCTCATGGCCATGTCAACCGGCATGATGGGAGATAGCCCCCCGTGGCGAAGGTTCGGAATGTGGAGGACACTGAGGACACAGACAACAGGTTTTTATAGTGGGTTCAGTGAGTGTTTAATCACCAGTAGAATTTTCATCATTTCAGCTGAAACTGCAAAACAGTGAAACAGTCTGAAATGAAACAGTCAAGATGTATGAAAGTGTCATTTAAACATCTGGTCAAAAGGTATTACAGCCAGTGTTGTATGCAGACTTCTATTTTGGTGGCTCATAAATATTTGAACAAACTAACATAAAGCTAATTTTAAGTGTTATATTTGGTCGAGGCAGATGGCCGCCCACCATGAGCCTGGTTCTGCTGGAGGTTTCTTCCTCTAAAAGAGAGTTTTTCTTTGTCAGGGGCAGATTTCCAACTCTCACTGCCTCTCCACTGGCGTGCCGCAGGGCTCAGTTCTTGGTCCTCCACTCTTTTCCATCTACACTACATCCCTAGCTACTATTATCCAGTCACATGACTTTTTCTATCATTGCTATGCTGACGACACACAGCTCTTCCACCAGATGACTCCACTGTCTCGCTACACATCTCTACATGCCTCGATGACATCGCTGCCTGGATGAGAGAGAGGCATGTTCAGCACAACCTCTCCAAGACTCCAAGTCCTTAAATACAATACGACATAACAACATAGGGTCCACAGTGATTGTTCCAACTAAGTCAGAAACCTTTTTAATATCAGAAAGATCAGACCCTACTTTTCGGACTATACAACACAACTCATTGTGCAGACTCTGGTCATATCTCATCTTGACTACTGAAATGTATTACTGACGGGGTTAGCAGCTGCACCATCACACCTCCAGATGATCCAACATGCAGCAACACATCTCATTTTGATCAATTCTCTGCACTTGCTTTGTGTAGCTGCTGCATCAGGTTCAAAGCTCTACCTACAGAGTGGTCAATTCAAAAGCACTGGCCTACCTAAACCCCCTCATCCTGGTCTACAATCCCTCTCGCCTACTGCGCTCTGCAAACAAACAATGTCTTGTGGTCCCCTCAACTCAAAAGTTCCCAGGCAAAACTTTTTTGCTCAGTGGTTCCACGAGCGTGCAACGACCTACCAACCTCTGCACGCTCAGCTGCCTTACTCTTAATTTTGAAAAACATCTTTCTCTGTACTTGAACCATAAAACTGAAGCAGCTCGTTCTAGAGCGCTTTACTTTATTTGATGTTTGTCTCCTTAGCTTATATATTTTACTTTGTATCTCACTTCGCTTTGTATAAAAGCGTGTGATAAATAACTAAATGTAAATGTAATTTAGTATTTTAAATATTCAATCAAACAAGACTGCTGTTTGTAGAAAATCTGTTCTACACTTTAAGTGAATGGTTTGGGTATTCTTAGGTTTATTAGGATCCTTATACATCTGTCCAATGCCCATTTTGTTTAACACAACTGATTGGAATCAGTGTTTCTGTGGCTCAGAATTTGTGCCAACCACATGCAAGTAAAATGTCAGTAGAAGATATCCGTCCACCGCTGCTCTGGGGAAACAAAGAGTGAAAATTGTCTTAAAATACTAAAACTTTAAAAGATACTGAAATGGTTTTGCTCAATGATACTGCTGAATTTTTTGCCATTAGCTGAACTTTTTGCACTAAATGGGGGCTGTACATTTTATGTTCAGGATGAAATTTAAAACTCTGTACAGCAACTGTGAAAGATACAAAAGCATGTCAATGTGGTACTAAGAGCAGCAGGTTATTCAGGCTTACTTTGGTCACATGACCAAAGCAGGAAACATCTGGACCTTTTTATTTAATTTGACACAAAATAACTTATTTGAGCAGAAAACTTAGCTCTCACAGTACAAACATTAGTAGAAACATTAGCAGAAACCTCAGTACAAACATTAGTAGAAATCTCAGTAGAAACATTAGCAGAAACCTCAGTAGAAACATTAGCAGAAACATGAGCAGAAACCTCAGTAGAAACATTAGTAGAAACATTAGAAACATTAGCAGAAACATTAGAAACATTAGCAGAAACATTAGAAACATTAGTAGAAACATTAGAAACATTAGCAGAAACATTAGAAACATTAGTAGAAACATTAGTAGAAACATTAGAAACATTAGTAGAAACATTAGTAGAAACATTAGTAGAAACAGTAGAAACCTCAGTAGAAACATTAGAAACCTCAGTAGAAACATTAGTAGAAACATTAGAAACCTCAGTAGAAACATTAGTAGAAACATTAGAAACATTAGAAACATTAGTAGAAACATTAGCAGAGACATTAGAAACATTAGCAGAAACATTAGAAACATTAGCAGAAACATGAGCAGAAACCTCAGTAGAAAGATTAGCAGAAACATTAGAAACATTAGCAGAAACATTAGAAACATTAGCAGAAACATTAGAAACATTAGTAGAAACATTAGAAACATTAGCAGAAACATTAGAAACATTAGTAGAAACATTAGTAGAAACATTAGTAGAAACAGTAGAAACCTCAGTAGAAACATTAGAAACCTCAGTAGAAACATTAGTAGAAACATTAGAAACATTAGAAACATTAGTAGAAACATTAGCAGAGACATTAGAAACATTAGCAGAAACATTAGCAGAAACATTAGAAACATTAGCAGAAACATTAGCAGAAACATTAGAAACATTAGTAGAAACATTAGCAGAAACATTAGCAGAAACATTAGCAGAAACATTAGAAACATTAGTAGAAACATTAGCAGAAACATTAGAAACATTAGTAGAAACATTAGCAGAAACATTAGAAACATTAGTAGAAACATTAGAAGAAACATTAGAAGAAACATTAGTAGAAACATTAGTAGAAACATTAGTAGAAACATTAGTAGAAACAGTAGAAACATTAGCAGAAACCTCAGTAGAAACATTAGAAACCTCAATAGAAACATTAGAAACCTCAATAGAAACATTAGTAGAAACATTAGCAGAAACATTAGTAGAAACATTAGTAGAAACATTAGTAGAAACATTAGTAGAAACAGTAGTAGAAACATTAGCAGAAACATTAGTAGAAACATTAGTAGAAACAGTAGAAACAGTAGAAACATTAGTAGAAACAGTAGAAACATTAGTAGAAATAGTAGAAACATTAGAAACATTAGAAACATTAGTAGAAACATTAGCAGAAACATTAGAAACATTAGCAGAAACATTAGAAACATTAGTAGAAACATTAGTAGAAACCTCAGTAGAAACCTCAGTAGAAACATTAGAAACCTCAGTAGAAACATTAGTAGAAACATTAGTAGAAACAGTAGAAACATTAGCAGAAACCTCAGTAGAAACATTAGAAACCTCAATAGAAACATTAGAAACCTCAATAGAAACATTAGTAGAAACATTAGCAGAAACATTAGTAGAAACAGTAGAAACATTAGTAGAAACATTAGTAGAAACAGTAGAAACATTAGTAGAAACAGTAGAAACATTAGTAGAAACATTAGTAGAAACATTAGTAGAAACATTAGTAGAAACAGTAGAAACATTAGTAGAAACATTAGTAGAAACATTAGTAGAAACATTAGTAGAAACATTAGTAGAAACATTAGCAGAAACATTAGTAGAAACATTAGTAGAAACAGTAGAAACATTAGTAGAAACAGTAGAAACATTAGTAGAAACATTAGCAGAAACATTAGCAGAAACATTAGTAGAAACATTAGTAGAAACATTAGTAGAAACATTAGTAGAAACATTAGTAGAAACATTAGTAGAAACATTAGTAGAAACATTAGTAGAAACATTAGTAGAAACATTAGTAGAAACAGTAGAAACATTAGTAGAAACATTAGCAGAAACATTAGTAGAAACATTAGTAGAAACATTAGTAGAAACATTAGTAGAAACCTCGCTCTCTCCCTCACACGAAGCCGCTGTTGCGCACTTTAATATCGCTCCGTTTCTTACCTGGTGCAGTTCATCGGAAACTTTCTCTCAGTAGAATCCACTAGAACTCGCCTCAGTTCGCCTCCAACCACAACAACAGCCCGGGCACGTTTCTATTTTTCGTTCTTTTTAGTTTATTCTCTTTTTATTTTTCAGCCATTTTAAGAAGCAAAAGCTGATGTCTGTCCGCGCGCTCCGACACGCCCCCTGAGAAAGACAGAAAAGCAGCCAATCAGCACTAAGCTGCTCACCCAATCGGCGAATCAGCGCCCTGAACCGCAAGCTGCTTACTCTCTCAGCCAATCATAGAAAAACTAAAATAAAGCAAGCAGGCTCCAGCAGTGACGTAACTGTGGGGCGGAGCCTGTTCTCCGTATGAACGGATCAGTGGGTTTTTGCTTCCCTGAGCTCGGACTGACAGGTTAATACCTCAAAAGCCTTAAATAGACCGTACGGACCAAACGTGTGAGAGCAGCTGTGATATAAGACTGGAAATAATCAGAAAGTTCACAAAAGTTTTACATTTCCAAACGGTTGTGTGTCAGAATCAGTGAAGATACTCCATGTCTGATCCAGTAAAACTCACATTAAAAAAATAGAGTCTACACAATGAGATTTTACCCTCAGAAGTAATTGATAAAGAGGAAAGTAAAAGGGCGACAGCAGGGCCAGATGAAGAGAATTAACAGGAAGCGTGAAACATTAAAATTGCTACCAGTTAGGAAGATGCTGAGAAAATGTTAACTGGTGACACATCCAGCTCAGTCATGGGGGCGGTGGTTCATCATGATACTAATTAGTTTCTATGTAAGAAGTCTCATCACTAATGGCCACAAATTGCAAACCTGCAAAATTCCCTTAAATAACATGTATAAAGGAAACACAGTGGCATTTTTAATATGAGCATATACAGCAATAAGGTATAGCTAAGACTCCAGTCATTTGTTTTTGTACTCAGAATAAACCAGTACTGTTGGAAAAGTGGTACTTGTGGTAGATAAGAGTGTCATACATAAGCTTACACAGTCTAGCAGTTCCATGGATGAAGAAAACCTGCTCCACAGTGCAAAATCGCTGAGACCAAGTCAACACAACAGAGCAGTGACCAAAGTGTAATAATTAACGTGTTTAATAGTTGTCCAGGTTAATAAGTCGTACAGAAAGCTGCTGTGGTCTGTTCCAACAGGAACTGTGCTTCAAAACTTTGGTTACATCGTCTGCATTGAAACATTGTCAATAAAAACACAAGTGCTTACTGAAGTTGTGCAAATCGAACTAATACTGTTAAAAATCATCAAAAAAAAAAAACAAAACACAGAGGAAACATTAAAATCAATAATAACACTGAGCATGGCCTTGTTTTCCTACAACAGCCAACAGCTTCACAAACTCTGTACCGTAAAAATATAATGACCAACTGCCGCAGACCTGCAGGGGGCTGCTCAGGTGATAACATCAATGTGATCCTATGTGAGGGTCGCATCACAGTGCCCTCTGGAGGAAAATGGCTTTAACATAATGTGGTCTGAACACAACCAACTTCTAGTCCAGATTTTTTTTCTTTTTTCATTAGTGAGTCTGCTTTAGAGCTGGACATGCTTCGTATTTTTCTGAAAAATCTTTGTTTTAAAAGTTTTAAAAATATAACATCCCACAGACGGTCGTCTGTTTTTTGATTTCATATTTCTGCTACAGACTCTGACAAACTTGAAACTCCTTCTCATGCTCAGCTAGCCATCAGCTGGTGTGACTCTTTCACTGTGTGAATCTCTTTAATTGTGATTTGACTCATTTAGTTTTTTAGAGGATTAGTTTCTCTAATTTTTGCATTAGCTCCCACTACTTTCTGTGCTCCGGTCAAGTAGGTAAATTTAGGGCCAGTTTACAAAGCTTTACAAGGTAACACAAAAGTATTTGAGGAAATTTTTTCTTCATTATTCCCAAACTTCAGGGTTTTACATTACATTTACATTACATTACAGTCATTTAGCAGACGCTTTTATCCAAAGCGACTTACAAGTCATTACAAGTTACAAGGGTAGGCAGGGCAGCATGAGGAGGTCTTGCCTAAGGACCCCTACTGGAGGTAGCCATAGCTGGGATTTGAACCCCAGTCTCCCACATGGGAGGCAGTGATGTTACCACTACACTAACCAGCCGCCGGGTTTTGGTATTCATTAGCCTCCAGCTTTGCTACGGAGGCCCAGTGCAGCAGCTGCTGAGCTGACAGACCTGCTTCTGTAGTTTGTTCACTAAAAAAAAGTAAATTATAGAAATTATGGCTTCAATAGTGCACACCCCCGACCCTGAAACCCATAGGAAACATTTACACCTGTGGGGGAACCAGCAGTGTAGTTGTTACTGCAGTTCCTCCACAGCAACACCTCTTCTCCTTCACATAAGTATGAAAGCAACTAAAGAGACATCTAACTTTAGATCAGACTAAATTAGTCTGATGAAGATTTTTGGCACAGACTGAAGCTGAAGGCTCTTCCTGGGGAAGTCTTCATTGCATTCGAGTTAAAGTAACAATCCTCTGAGAGGGTTCAGCTCTGCAACTACACTAATGCAGGACATTCACCATCGAATAAAACAGGATATATATTTTTATGATTTTAAATGTGATATCACATACGGTGAATCTTGATGTTGATTTTTTTCCCCTGTAATTCTAATAATTACAGGATTTCAACTTATGATGAGAAAACCTTCTCATTAAAATTCAATCATTACAGTAAAAAACAAGTCATATTTGGAGGAAATAACATTTCAGTCTCTAAAATCTGTGGCAGAAGATTTAAAAAATACATTTGGTAAAATTCTTGTCAGTTTTTTGACTTTGAGCATAAGTTTAGAAACTTCAAATTTACCAGATGCAGGTTCTGACGAAACAAAACAAACTCTGTCTACAGGCAGATGTTGATCTGTTTGGCAAGCTCTCGGTCCAGGTCGCTGATCAGTGTGTCAAAGTCCTTCAAACTGAGTCGGCAGTTAAATGGAGCATCAAAATCCATGAAGTCGTCCACATACAGACCTTCTCTTTCTGAGGACCACACCTTCTTCTTCTCCCCTTCATCTTCATCCCCACTGCCTGAAACAACAACAGAGACATCTCAGACGGGCAGCAGGCCAGCAACAGGTATCAACACATGTTAAAGGAAAAGTTCCAGATCTTGTTACCTGTCTCACTCTCGCTGCCAGCCACCTCATCATAGTCTGCCTCCTGTCCAGACACAAGGTCTCGCCCACAGATGCTCCAGTCACCAGCGTACCGATTAATTGGTGGTGGACTCTCGAGCCGGGTCAGACCCCCTCGACCCCGACGTGACACTACCACCTCCTCCTTGGGATTCTGGGACAGAGCCAATCGCAGTGCAGGACACCTCTGATGCTGCTGCTGCTGAGGGCCCAGGGGCTTGTGTGTAAGGGTGGGGGACGGAGGAGGGGAGACATCAATCTCATCATCTGTTGGGACTCGATGACTCGGCACTGAAGAAGATGAGTAAAATGATGCTGAGGGACACCTTTGAAAGGTAAGGTTGTGACCAACAGTTGGTGACCATCAGGTGATGGTGAATTTTACCCCCCCTCACCTGGCCAGAGCTGCAGCAGGTAGTGCAACGCCTCTATGTGTCGTTTAAAATCCACTGCACTGGTTATGTCTTCACCGTGACCAAACCCTTTTCCTACTCCTCTCCCCCCCCCCCCTCCTCCCTTCCAGGCCTCTTGAGTAGGAGTGAGAAGCACCGGGCCAAAGCAAACGGCGAGGTTCTGGTGGGTCATCCTGTTGGATGAGCTGAAGGATGCCACGAGGCTGAGGTGGTCTAGTAAGAGAGACAGGGTGGCCTGCACAGAGAGATTGAAAGGTAACTCTGACTCTGACCTAATCCTACACAAATAAGAAATACAATGACATGTGATTCACTGAGTCCAACTTTAAGCTTGTGTTGAGTCCGTTTTTAGTTTCATGTCTGTCCTCTGGTTAGTTTATGAACTGCTCGAAGGTGATGTGTTACATGAAACAGTGAATTGATTCCCAATGTCCTGCTCTCTACACTGTTGGCTTTCAATTATAGTACTGTGCTAAAGTCTTAGGCCACCATTAGATTTGTTTTTTCGCAATGCTACTTTGACAATAAGAGTGTTTATTTTCTAGTTTTTCTATCAGAATACAACTTGAAAATACAATAAATATATACACAGGTTAAAACGACAAATACTGGGTGTGACCGCTGGAGAGACGTATGAATAGGTCAGGGAGTGGAAGACCTGTCAAAACCTGATCAAAAAGGCCAGTAAGAATCTGGATCAGCATCTGGCAGCTTCTTCTGGATGCTGAGTTGATCCTCAGGATCAGGAATGAGAGCAGCTTAGAAACCAGTTTCTGTGTTCGAGTTGTTAAAATGTCAAAACTGAGAAATAAACAAACGTTATCCGATCACAGATAAGAACATATGGTCACCTAAGACTTTTGTGCAGTAGTGTAGTCTGTTCAGTTCCTCCTCTGCCACCTGCCAGTTAGGTTAGTTCAGCCACCAGGTACCCCCAACTCCCTCCCATTCCTCAGTCCACATGCACACCTGTCTCATTTTTTTTTATCATTTAGACATGACTCCCACAGAAACTTACAGAGGAGATGATGTGAAAACTTTCCAAAATTCATGCTCTCATTCAGCTGCTAATTACACAAAATGATCAGTTGATCCAAGTTTACATCTAAAATGCTGTACTCCAGTACTGCAGTAGCACTACTGCAGCAGAGGTACTGCAGTAGTAGTACTCTGTGTTACCCTCTCTGGAGGTGGCAGACAGTTCAACAGATCCACAGTAGTCTGGGCCAGCTGGGGGTCAGGGGGTTTCAGGAGGAGCAGGTGGGGGTCGTAGGGTCATGGCCTCCCTGACCACATGGTACAGTGTCCTGGTAATGAGTGGAGATGGCAGCTCCCGCAGGTAGTCCTTCAGGATGCCTGAGAGAACACACAGTACTGTAGACAGTCAGGGACAGTATAAGTAATAGGGGGTAGGGGCTGAACCGAGTCTCATGCTAGCACTGACTTAACTTACATATTGTAGCTTTAAGGGCAGGAGCAAATAACTGGGGGATGACTCATAAATGTGAAGCAGAATCATCGTGAGTATGAAGCTGTTTCGTTAATGTCACTCATTTCACTAACCATGTCTGAGACTTTTAGCTCAAATACTAACTATGAAGATTATGGTATATATCTTGAACTAAACCCCAATGAGTCTAAACCAAAATGTTTGAGTCAGATCGTCAGGTGCGTTCCTTGAGCTGGATCAGTGAATTAGTGACCTGTAACAACGTTGATGTCGGGGTAGAGGTCCTCGCTGAGACAGACAGCTGCACTGTTCCTCTCAAACCAGTCCCTCAGCTCCTTCTTCACTGCTGCAGAGCCACACAGTCGGTACAGACCCACAACCTGACACAAGGATAAGTAGGTTACAGCCGGACAGAAGTGAAATGTCCCTTTTAGACGATGAGAGGAAAAACGTTGAGTGATGGTGTTTTTTTCAGCTGCCAAACTTCTGTCGTTGACGTGGACAGGAAAAGATCACCTACATCAATGCTGGACTCACTAAATGTTTCCTCATGAAAACTGAGGTCAGCCCAAATGTCTCTTCAGAAAAAAAACAGTAGGTAAAAATAGAAACACACCTTGAGCCCTCGTCGTTCTATCTCTGCCACAGATTTCTGGATCAGCAGGGGGACTGGAGTTGCACATTCCTCTTTCTCCACCAGGCGGTGCAGTTCAACACCAAACACATTAGCGGGCGTTGATGTATCACTGCTGGGCTGCACAGAGAATATAATACTCTGTAATCGTATTTCTACTGTAACCACTACTGGGAAGTAACTAAGTACATTCATCACAGGTACTCAAGAACAATTCTGAGGTACTTGTATTTTACTGGTACTTAATTAGCTGGTGTTTTTTTTACTAGTTTTGTCTGTAGTAATAGCATGTTGTACCTGTGTGTCCCATTTTTCCTGTAGAGACAGTTTAACATACAGAAGTCCTCTAGGCTCCAGCTTCACACAGAGCTGCTGACTACGACTCCCTGAAAGACACAAATATGTCTTTAAATATTTGTGTTTCTGCAGCAGAATTAGGTACAAATATGCAAACACTGATGTTGAATTGGTAAAATTTAGTATTTCAGTGAAATGAACCTTTAAAGAGTGGAGCGATAGAGACTCCACCGAGACAGCAGACTCTGTTTTTGTTATGACCGCTTGAAGTCAGACTCTGATCTGTCCCTGGTTTAGACCCCCCCCCGGCCTGAAGACTGGCTGTAAAAAAGAGAAAAAATAAGCATGTAGACACACTGCTTGTACTATTAGGTCTGCACCCATTTGTTGAATTTGAATCATTTAAAATCTCTTCAATCAAATCTGTCTTTTAACATTTCCAACACAGTACCTCCATGAGAAAGGACTGTGTCGTAAAAAAACATGCAACTGTGTTTCAGAACACTTAAAGCTATGCTATATTATTGAATCACTTCAATGATGCATCTTCTAATCACAAAGGTAAATAAAAATATTTCATGTACTGCTGGGCATCTCTATCTACAATAATAGGATTAACAGCTTTTTTTTTCCCAGAGCTGTGGACAAGATGCAGAATTCATTGTAGCCTCCAACAATAATAACCACTATGTGTCCTAATGCTGTTTCATACAAAATGGACTCAGGGCATCCATCAAATGAGTATGGTTTGTGTGTTTTTATCTTTACATGTTTATATCCAAATGTGTGTATTTATACATTTTAAATAGTATATTGTTATACAATATCTACTTATTTATGGGGTAGATTTATTTTAATGTTACATGTGAATATTTCCTTACTCCTGATGCTGCAAACAGGATTGCCTTAGCAGAATTTTCTATATAGTAGCTTTAGTGAAAGTAGTTGTACCCGGTGTTAACACTACTATGCGGAGCTGCCGTGCTCTCTCCAGCTCCAGGTGGAAGGTGTGGTTTAATGTGAGGGCAGAGCCTCGCAGGGTCAGCAGGGCAGTTCTCGCTCTCATTGCCCCGTCGATCTGGATCACCAAAAAGATCTCCTTACTTCCTTCTGACCTGAGAAGAGAAAGGTCCACACGGGTCGGCAGAGAGAACATGTACAGTGAAAGTGACTATAAAGATGTGAACAGAAAGTTCTGTCTACATATAACAATTATTCTGAAAGAAAACTGATACCATCCACATTTTACCAGCTCATCACCAACAAGTTTGAGTATCAATATTCAGTATAATATCAGTATTAATGTCTGGTGCTAGCAATGTTGAGGTATTCTTACTTGGACTTCATCTCTTCCAAGCCCAACAGATGAACAGTAAGTAAACCCGAGACTCGCTGGGTGCATCGCGGTGGGTCAGAACCCACATACAGCTGGAATGAACCAAAGTCGCATGCTGTTTCCTGGGACGTTGCCGGTTGAGGGACCTGTTGCCGTGGCAGAAGCTCAGGGGAGTCTCCATCACTAAGATAACCTGGAAAACAAATCTTTTTTAATTAATAAAAATTAATTAATTAAAAAATTTATAATTTTACATCCCCATTGTTTCACATGTACAGGATTTCACTCCAGGACACCTGAAACAAGATGATTTGGCAGGTAGAATCCAATTTCTTACAATGTATTAATATGTGAATAAAATATCTGACTGAACATTTTTAATAAATCCAATAATAAAAATAACAATAAACAATAATTTTCTGTTCGTGGCTATCCCAGGACATTTGAAATCACAAGTGAAATAAAGTCATAAACTTGTGGTGAAATCCAGAAATAAGAAGCTGGAAAATAAAATTGTAACTTGTGTATGTGTATATATTTTTTCAAAAATTATCAGAAGACATTAATTAAATAAGTTCAATGTTCTCAATGCAATAAATAATTTACCCCCTTTACTGGCTGAGCGTCCTCTGGATGATCGTCGCAGGGGTCGTGCTGGGGGGGCAGAGCTATCCAGATGATATTTGCTGATCACGCTTTGGTTCAACAACACAGACGCCGATGCTGCATTTCTACTGGTCGACTCGTCCCCTCCACCTCTGCTGTCGTTTCCCTGTCGGTGAGCACGTGAGGACGAACGAAGGCTGAGTTTACGCCGCAGCTCAGGGAGTTTCTTCATCTTCAGGGAGAGTTTTCTCACAGTACCAGGAGACCTCAGCCTGTCTATCACACTGCCTGACCCACCCCCTTTCTTCTGGGAGCCAGGGCTGGAGTCTGAGAGATGGGGGTCTGAGGATGAGAGAGACACAAAAACTGAGGGACACAAGGTCTTCCTGAAACTTGCACCAACCATTAATTAAGGGAAAATATGTAACATGGGACCCATTATGAGTAGAGGTTACACAGAACCAACAGATAGAGTCAGAACTCACCTGTGTTTTCTGATGTGATTTCATCAATATGATGGCTGACACTTGGATTGGTGCCCCCCAGTGGACAGTCAGGACTGTGACCTACTGCTGACCCAGCCCAAAGTCCCCCCAGGTCCTTTCTAGCCTCCACTGGCTCCGCCATCTTTGCCACTCCTGTCTCAGCCCTGTCAGCCCTCCTCCTCCATATCTCGTCCTCCCTGCATGGACCTGAATCCTCCTCCTCTGGGATCGGGTTGTACCAGATGCTGCTGCCACTCTCCTCCTGTGCACCTCTAGCCTCATCTGAAGCCTGGGGCTTTCCTGAAGACAACACCCAGGCTCTGCTGCTGCGATCCAAGCTCTGTAAGTAAGCACGCTGGCCAGACAGCTTGGTGTGTACAGGTGTGCTAGGGATTTCAGTGGAGCCCCCTGCTGACCGGAGGGCATCCTGCTGTACTGTCATAGAACTGACAGGGACGCATGAAGTGCTGCTTATATCCCACGCCAGACTGATGCACATCTTGTCTCCACACTGTTCTTTCTGGAAGTAAAAGAAGGGGTAACATTTCTTAAGGGGAGTTCAAATTACTAGGCACAGGTCAAGAAGCACAGTTCAAACTACAAAACTACGAGAAGCATTAAAGAACAGAAACTATGGAGAGCAGAATAAAAAGAAAGGCTCAAACTAAGAGAGCAGAGTGTGCATAGCGGCTGTCAAACCTGCCATTCTGTACCTTGTCCTGTGTTAGACTCTGACTCCAGGCCTGCCCAGGTGCATCATGGGATACACCTGAAGGACGCTCCTCGTCAGACGTTCTGGGGGTGTAACTTAAAGAAAAGTAGGGGCTTGGAACCACAGATCCCTGTCGTGCCCACTGCTGTTTCTTAGCAACTGTGATGTGGTTACATGGGGGTGAGGGAGGATCAGGATCTGTCTGTCTGTCTGTTGTCATTGATGGTGATGAAGAAATCTGGACAACAGTGCCGGACTTCACTGAAACTTTTTAGGGAAACACACATAGAAGGTTTTATAGGTTCCTGTTCTACAAAAGTGATTCTGTGTAACATAAACAAAATAAGAACTCTACTTAAATCAACACAGAGTGCACCCGGTTCAGACACTGGAAGTAAAGTCAGGATGTTAGCAAAGAAAGAAATCAGTGTAGTCATTTTTTAAACCAGTAAACTTCATCTGTATGACAGTGAAGAGAAAAATTGCATCAGATCAAATTTTTTCTGTGACCAGTTTTAAAAAGAGCTCCAGTTCTCCTCAGTTCACATTTTCCCCATGGTTAGGACCCAGTGCTTAATTTCAAAGAACTGGGTCTAGGCCAGGATAGGTGGTTCCAGAGTGACAGCAACTCTTTGTATGTCTAGAGGCACAAACTGCTTATGTAGGTGGAAAAGGGATATTTGTCTTCAACCCTTTATAAAGCACTCGATGAAATACTAGACAGGTGAACATTTGAAGGTTAGACCATTACTGGATTATTATTATAAATTCTACAAATGTGATCTTTCTTACCAGTACTGATGCAAGTCACTTAGGCAACCCTGAAACCCTTGAGCAATAACTCATTCCCAGCCTTAGCAGCTATCTAGAACAGTTCTGAAACATTCTTTTTATTACTATGCCCAGAATGATCAGTTTCATATATTACATATACATATATTCATATCTTGAAAAACCTACCAGAATTTTTCTGTGGATTCATTTTCTCTTTCTCTTCCTACCGAATCCATGATGTTGAGGTCATGAATTTGGAATGACTCTAAATCTTTGATCAAGTTAACTGCTGCCAGCAACCAGACTTTCTACCAGAGTGGCTCCTTCAGTGACTGATGGTTAAAGTAAAATAATGGACACTGGGTCACACTGACCAATGAAAGTCAATGAAGCTAAGTCTGATCACATCTGAGATCAGGCAGGACAATGTCAGAGAGCCAACAAGAACACTGCAGTGACTGTTATCAATGACTTTAAAGACCAAGTGGTAAGTGTAACGTAATGTTTAGAGCGTTTCTTTGCTCTGCACCATTACAGGTGGTTCACTGCAGTGTTGATGTTTCCCTCCCAAATAAAATCTGACAGCAGAGCAATGTCTGGAAGTGAAATGAAGCATCTTCATGTTTCAGTCACATCCAGCTACTTCTTAGTGAGCTCCATCAGCTCTTTGTCTTTTCTCACACATGGATCTGAGTCATCTACTGCTTAAGAGATAAACTGTTTTGGTCTTTGCTCCAACTTTGTCTAGATCCCAAAAAATGGGCTCTCACTGTGCGTCCCTCTGCACAGTTTGCGCACTTTTAGTCATCTATCATCGCTCAGGTCCAGCAGCTGTTTCAGTGCAGAGACATAGTGGAAATTATAAAGCTGGACTTTATAACTACAGCTTCTCTCACATCCTGAACATCTGGATTTGCCTCTTCCTGTGTTTGTGTGTGAATCTGTGTTTCTGCGGTTATGTAAACAAAGTTAGTTCAATGTCATTGTTGTGAGGACATTTCTACACTCTGGCAACAGAGTTGTCCCATTTTCACTCCTTTAAAGTGTTGTTTTAGGATTCAGACTCAGATTTACGGCTCAGGTTACAACCAGGTTCAGGGTTTGTAGTTTTGGGATAGACATTAGGTTGTGTTGGTTAAGGTTAGGGTGGGGAGTTGGGGAACAGATTATGTCAGTGACTGTCCTCACAGCTACACAGAGAGCAACATGAGTGTGTGGTCCTCGTGACAGAGGGTCTGACTGAGCTGATGAATCAACCCTCTGTCTTTGTCTGTGTGTAAATCTGAGCTCACTAACGCCACATTACCTCTGCAACTAAACAAACTGGAACAATTAACCTTTACGTTTATGCTCAGGTCATCTCTTTTCTCTCTTTCTACATAAAACCTGGAAAACTGACAGATTCATAGCCCTGGAATCACTTATTCAATAATCCCACTACACTACCTGACACAATAATCTATGACAACAGTATGTGAATAAACAACTTCTCTTTTCCACATCCCGCATAGTGATATATGTGGAGAGGTTTCTGTGCCTGCCTGATGAATCCAAGTCCAGTATTACCTCTCTGTTGCCTCAGTGTCCTCTGCTCTTTAGCTGCTACATTTCCTGATCACCTGCTGACCTGTCAATATTTCAGTAACTGCTATCACAAAGGTAAAACAAATGCTCAGTGACAGGTGGTACAGTTTTCCTGAACTTCTCCCTCTACAATGCAAATGTTCACAGCTTCAGCATCCGGGCCGCAGAGAGTGCTTACTGTCCGACTCTGCTAGCACCTCTACTCTGACACTAAAACAGGAACCGACAGGAAGTGACACTCTCAGGAGGTCGGCTTCCACTTCCTGTCATCTGGACCAAGCAACAGACCTGATACAGGACTTGGACTCTGTGAATAGTAGTCCATCTGGTTTTGATTTTTGATTTAAGCAGGCTGAAAAGTAATCATTGAGAAAACAGAAGGGGTGGGGAGATTAGTGGTGGTGTGTGTGTTTGGGATGGGGTGGGGGGATAGATAAACAGCTGTGCATGCACATGTCAATGAAGTCTCTGTGTTAAAGCATAAACACACTGCTGCCTATTCACTATTCATTAGTCTGAAAATACACAGACACACAAAGACTGCAGTCAGCAACACACACACACACACACACACACACACACACACACACACACACACACACACACACACACACACACACACACACACACACGCACAGACGAGGTGATGGTTTGAGAGTGAATATAGAAAGTGATGTAAAAACCAATCACACATCCAGTTGACATGACTGAGATGTTATAGTAGTATATTACAGGGGGTGGCTGTGGCTGCATAGCAGCTCTGCCATCGGTGTGTGAATGGGTGAATGAGACGCAGTGTAAAGCGCTTTGAGTACCAGTTAGGTAGAAAAGCGCTATATAAGTGCAGAACATTTACCATTTACCATTTAGTCTGTTCAGTCACTGAGTGAGCGCAGTGCAGAGCTGCAGTTAACTCAGAGAGACCAGGACAGAATTCAACAATAGTTCAACAATACATGTGAAGAATCCTCATCTGCGGATTTTTATATAGATTATAGATGAATTTAAGTACAAATACTGAATTTAAGTACAAATTGCAAGTCACTTCATTGAGTATTCTTTTCATGCACCTTCATATTTTTGCTCCACTACGACTGAAAGAGTAATTTTGTACTTTCTAATGCAGTACATTTATCTGAGGCTGTTGTTACTTTACACACACAGATATAGACGTTTACACTTGAATCACAATGAAGCCTTGTTATGAATTAAATGACCCAACAGTGAACACAAGTACAGCTTTGAGGATTGGACACTGAAGGCAGCACTGGATCAGGATCAGACTTGTAGCAGAATATTTTATTATTAGTACTTTACCTTAAGTAAAGGATCTGAATACTTTTTCCCCCTGTGGTTTACACATACAAATATATACAGATGAAGTGCAGCAGGTTGTTCACATTCAGTTTCTCTGTTATTACATGAGGTTCTGTTCCTGTGTATCTGCTCACACCGACACAGAGTAAGTGTTTCGTATCCAACATCACTGACAAACAGGAAGTAAACACACACAGGTCTAATGACAGGAAGTGGTCAGCTAACCAGGAAATTGGAAATTAAACATGTGTAGATGGACAGAAAGACAGGATCACATTCTGTGGTCTTGTTGAGTTTGATTCAGTGTGACTAACCCTAACCCTAACCCATGTATTTTTTTCTGTCGTTGTGTGAAGACAGCAGTGACGCAGCATCAGATCTACACAATAAATACCAGACTGTCAGATTATGAGAACATGGGGCCCTCGGCAGAGTCAGGGAAAGGGCTCCTTGCTGCTCCGACAGTCAGCACAGGACACTGTAAACCTGGATTGTTATGGTTCTGTACACCACCACACCAGATCTGAAATTACAGGTGTGCTTAAAGTGCAAAGAGAACAGGATGATGAAGAACAGTTTGACAGTTGTCATTTAAGATTCTCAGTCATCCAGGTGAAGTTATCAGGAAGTTGAGTCATCACAACTAGACTTGACTCAACTTGGGGTTCAGCATCTTGTCCACAGAGACTCTGAGAAGTCACCACGAGGACCTGGGAACTGAACCACCATCATTGGGTCAGCAGACATCTGCTCCACCAACTGGCCCACTCACCAGTCCAACATTCAGGGAAATCCTTGTTCAGAGTTTCACACTGACACCAGGGTCTGTACAAACATAACACTGTTCTCCACAGGATGAAGACCATGGGCACTGACTGAAAACTCTCTCCAGGCCAACAGCTCTTCCTATCTTACACTGAAAATAGTTTAGGTCAAACTCTGAGTCCTGTCCATCATTGCTGTTTTATGTGAAATTAATGCTAGGATACTAAAGTCCTTAGTGAAGCAAAGTTCTCTTAGTTGAACTACATGTTCCAGACTCA
This sequence comes from Anabas testudineus, assembly GCF_900324465.2. Lineage (NCBI taxonomy): Eukaryota > Metazoa > Chordata > Actinopteri > Anabantiformes > Anabantidae > Anabas > Anabas testudineus. The sequence continues at coordinate 18,503,272 of NC_046628.1, read as the reverse complement.
CTTTGGTGGACTAAGGTGGACTTAATGGACAGCGCCAGATTAAAAAAAACATTCAATTCAGATTCAAAGTAAAATTGCATCACATGGTGACTCTGACCCTGACGTCCTGATGCAGGACAGACCAGTTCTAAAAATAGACTGACTCATGGAGACTGATCTGATCTGCGGTGCGAGCTACAGCTTCCTCGTGAGTTCTTCAAAAATGTTTCACGACTAAAACGTGCTGGAGTCTGAACTGTGATGCAGACCAGAAAATATTCAACTGAACCAGTGTCAGTCTGGGTCCAGATGAACTGTGGATCACCTTGTTTCTGAGAGAAGCTCTAACATTTCCCAACCGCTGGATGTGTGACACTTCTGTGAATGTCAAAAACTGAAACTATCAGGGAAATTATTCATATCAGGGAAACCATGGGTCAAATGGGAGCCTGTACTGTGCCTGATCCACCAGGAACCAAAAACTGTTTGAACAGAGTTCTGACTGACAGGAAGCATGTAACCTCACAGAGCTGCTGCAGACACAGTTTGTGTCCTCCACACAGTCAGAGGTCACATTTTATAACACACACTTTACTAAATACGACGCTCAGATAAGTGTGTGTCTCTCTGTGGGGAATGTAAACACAGATCTGACTCCAGAACTCTGGAACTACAGCAGATAAACTGGCTCACAGCCATGGGACCAGCTGCTGAAGTGCCCTGCAGCAGGACAAACCTCTGGCTGCTTGCTCACTGTGACCATGTCAAAACTCTTCCACCACCAAAAGAACTAAAACGTTTCCAGGCCATGTGCGTCTCCTACAGAAGGAGTTAATGTCTCGTGTTTCAAATCAAAGTAGGACAATAACCAACGAATGGAAAATGTCTTCGGTTGTAGAGTCAAAGAGAGAGTAGAGTCAGTATCGTCAAGATCACACAGAAATAGTCTGACCTCTTCTGATAGACAACCATTCAACCTTACTCCATGTCTTTAGATTGTACCTGGTAGAAATAACATCAACCCGCTTAGAAAAGCCCCGAGCATCATTGTTCAGGTCACATTTTCCTCTTGTTGTCATTGTTAACAACTCTACCATCTTGTTTGAATAAACTTTATAGGAACTGTGACTAAACAAAATTTCAGAATCAGAATCCAAAATCTGGTTTTGGGTTTGAGCACAGTCAGATTTTTTGGATCTGACTTCTTTCCATAAGCAATGACAGATCTTCAGGAACTCTGATCCCTTTATCTGCCATTTGTATGTCTGTTCAGATTGATGTTTTCAGTAACTCTCAGTCTCCTCTCAGCCTACAGCCTCTGACGGTTGTAGTTTAGTGATTAACTGATTAAATCTGGGTGGAGAGCTGCGGTACACAGTTTCCTTTACAGGGATGAATAAAGTTGTGCTGAATAAATGCCATGTGGACACATGACACTGCAGAAAACAAAGAGAGAAATATTTTTGTGCATTTAGAAGAGTTACGGTAGAAATGTGTTTTGTAGGGGAGAGAAATGACTTTTGAAGAACTTAGAATTTTTTTGTTCATCTAACTAAATTTTTTCTCAGTCAAGAGTCAATAGTTTAGTGTTGAAACCTGCACTGGTTGAAAATGTTTACTCTGTGCAGGACGTGAGTGTTGAGCAGAAGATTTCAGGAGGACAAACTGGAATTTGATAAACAGAATGCCGAGAGTGGAGATCATCACTCTGCAGCAGCAGCGTTCACCAACACTGACGCCTCCAACTGTGGCCCTAAAGCTGACATAATGTGTGATAATGTGTGCAGCAGTTTCCTCACCGCTCAGTTTGGGGTCCGTCTTTCTGTGGGTTCTGTCTTTGCCTCTCAGCCTGGACAGAGTCCTCTTCAGCAGGGGCTCGGCCATGGTGGACCCCTCCTTTCCTCCCCTTCCTCCTCAGTGTGGAGGATCTGGAGAGGAGAGAGGAGACAGTAATCCAGGAGTCAGTGCTCCTTCTCCTTCATGTTTCAGACCACAGTGTGCTCAGACTTGGCCATGACTCGTCCGTCTCACAGAGCTGCAGAACAGGAAATGAATTCCACACATTCTTTCCCAAACTCCCCCTGCTCCTCCTCCTCCTCCTCCTCCTCCTGCCCACTTTCCTCCTCCCACTCTTCTCTAAAGGGAAGGAAGCAGAACAGGGGATTCATGGGAAATGTAGTTTGTACGTTCTTTGAACGTGTTGTTTTCTTCAGCTTCAGCTTTTCTTCAGACTCTTCTTACTCTGACATCCATGTGTTCCAGCATCCAGCAGGCATATTTACCAAACATCCTCAAAGACCAGAAGTATTTGGTTAGTGGTGAGATGTTCCACGTCTTCAATATAATTATTTTTTTGGTTGCTTTGGTTGTATGTTTTTAATCCTGCTTTAGTCTAACATTTCAGTATATGTAGATCCATTATAGTGCAGGAGCTTCTCTTTTCTCCTGTTTTCTGGCTCCATCTGCACTAAAGTCTCAAATAAAAGCAAAAAAAAAAAAAAACATTCTAAATAAAAATACATTTTAGAGACCCCAGTCTCCTACGTTGAGGGTGGGAGTTGTGGCCTACCTCCAGTAGGGGTCCTTAGGCAAGACCTCCTTATGCTTACCCTGCCTACCCTTGTAAGTCGCTTTGGATAAAAAAGCGACTAAATGTAAATGTAAATAAAAATAACAGGCTGCAAACATTACAATCAAAGTGTGTAAAAGGGTTTTTCTCACCATTTACATTATGTTCCACCTTCTTTTCATTTTCTAATTGATCTAAGTTCATTTGTGCCTTAAGCTCCTGTGTGGTGATGATTTGTTTTTACATATACCGACAGACAACAGTCATCACAAACTAGATTAAGGTGCACACTGAGGCCCTTCGTTCATGAACAAAGTCAATGCCTATAACTCTAAAAACTAAGTGAAACCTGAAGCAGGTAAAATGCCCGTCCACCTAGCAGCAGCTAGCACACATACTGGGTGAAGTACCTCAGGTGGGTTTGAGCCCACATCTTCAGGTTGAAGGTTGGTCCCCACTGGACCATCTTCAGCACTGAGAGACACAAAGACCTGAAAGGACACTTAAGAGATGTTGTCATCTTAAGTTCACGATGGAAACTCAAACTGGATCAAATTGGAAACTTTGTTTCTATAGTAAAAAAGAACCAGACGAGATTCTGAGACCCTGTAGACAAAAAGACAGGAAATCCATAATGAGATTGTTAGATCAGAACCTGTGGATTCTACTGTCCAGACCCGAACCAGATTATCTGGAGGAGACTAAACAGGATTGTGTGTGTGTGTGTGTGTGTGTGTGTGTGTTTGTTGCTGTGTCCAGCAGGTGGAGACAAAGTCCAGGAAACAATTTGGTTTACACTGACTCGGAGCTCTGCTGTACGCTTGTGTCCACAGACACAACAGAGACCAGATTAGTGACACTTCAGTAATAAAAGACTGAAGCTCTGTGAAGACAGAGAGAAGTATATCTTGTCTGTGCAGATAGGGGAGAACAAGTTTCCTCCAGCAGGTGGTGTAAGGTCTCCACAGGACAAAAATTTCTGCACATTATTATTATTATTATTATTATTATATTATTATTTGCAAGGACAACAACAAGGAAATCGAGTCTCACATAAAACAGAGTTCACTGATGTCAGATTATTCAGATTCTTCTTTTTCTTTACCAGCTGTGAGTCTCACCTTCACAATAAAAGTCTGGCAACTCGTTATTCTGTCCTGACGTCAAGGACAGAGGAGACGATGCAAACCAAAGACTAGGTCTGGACATCTGGAGCCGCCAGTCAAACCTGAATCCATTAACCTTCTCTTTTAATTCATTAAAAACACGTCAGGTTCAATTAGGAGCAATTAAAGAACTGGAATCCCTTTAACTCACCCTGATCAGACTCTCAGCTGTCGTCATGGAGTTTTCACAGAGACTGCATTAACAGCCTGTCAGACTCCAATGAGGGCATTAGTGATGACCATCATTTTATTGTTGTTTCTTATGATCAGAGTTCAGAGCCCCCGGCTGCTCACAGACTCGTCTAGTGAATACTGTGGTCCAGCTGACCACTGGTAAAGACGACGTCTATTCCGGGTCCGTGCCAGATCCAGAACATCCTGGATCTTCATCAGGAATGTCCATCAGCCCCAAACACAGATCTGAATGTTCAGCAGAGATTCATGGAGTCACTGCAGCAACTTTGCAGCTGTGTCAACATGCATTCAGAAGAGTTTTCTAATCTTCAGTGAGCCTTTGCTGATGCTGGTCCGAGTAGAAAGTCCAGCTCCCCGCTCCACATTGCCATTGTAAACTGGAACTGCTGCCTTAGTCCTCATGGATTTATCTGTTTGGTACCTTTCTCAGATTAAGCCGTTGTACACTCGTAGTCTCAAACTATCTCATTATTATTATCGTATATTATTGTGTTTAAATCTTCTTTGCAGAATATCATTGTGCCCCGTGATCAATGACAATAAAGGTCGTCCATATATTATTCACAGAAAACAGTCCTATCAAACACTGCACTGAGAGGGTGTCCCACTTATTACTCTTCTGTTACTGTTTCTGGCACTTTGGGCCAAATGCCAACTGATGATGAGAAGGATGATTTATGTTTTTTATTTTGTATATTCTGCTGAGCATTACAGATAAGACCGAGCCCAATGTGCTGATGTTTGCAGCTTTGGTGTCTACAGTGGGTAACCTGTGGTTGTCAGGTGAGGTACACACCTGTCACACCTGACAATTGACACTGGAACTGGACTTCGCTTGTGCTTTGGGGAACAAAGACACCACTTTTATGATGCAGTGGGCAAACTCAGGGAGAAATGTGTCCAAGTCCAGTTCTCTGCTCCACCAACACACTAAATTAAATTTGAATCTAAATTAGTTTCCACATCCTGACAAACTTCACAGTTTTACAGCTCGAAGTTTTTACAGCTGAGGTTTTATCCTTTTCTTTCTGAGTCCCAGGATTATTTTGATTTTAGATTTAAAGGACAGATTAGATCAGTACAGTATGAAAAAATTAATTAACAGCAACATTACAGCAGCTGCTTAGGAAATTAAACGTGGAAATTAGTTTTCTCCTCAGTCTTACAGATGAGACAAAGGACTAAATCAAATACAAATCTTTTGTTAACACATTTCAGCTCTGCAGTAGAAGTAAAATGCACTTTCAACTCTGTTGGACTTTCTGTTGTGTGAGTTTTAGATTCAACTTCATCATGAGTCAGATTCATTTTAACGTGTCTGAAAGTGAAGGAAACATTTCCACACAGAATCATCCTTTATTTTTAATCACCTTTTATTTTAAAAAACTAATTCATTTAGAGGCAAAAAGGAACAAAGATGAATGAGGATCTTCGGCTGTCGCTCTCCGTGTTTCCTCTTGGTGTCGCTCTTTCCTCGCCCGCCGTCTCTCTGCTGGGACGGAGGGAATTCCCTGAACTGGGACGACTGGAAATCCCTCTGCAACACACTCACACAGAATGTGAAAGTGTTTTTCTGTTTGGAGCTGAAGGTCGACCGCTTTGTTTCCTCTCATTTTATTTTCATTTTTCTGCCTGCTTGTCTGTTTTTCCCACTGAACCTGCAGCAGAATCAGACAATAGAGCTGTGTTAGACTACAAGAAAAGAACATGAGAAAACAAAATGGAGTTCACACGACGAGGTAAAATGAAATGATAGTGGAGCAGGGTGGAATAAAATAGAGATAAAATAAATATATAAATGCAGAAGAGAATGAACCAGAGTCAAACAACAGAATGAAATGAGACACAAGACAAGAGAAGGTGAACAGGATGCAGCAGAGGAAATAAATCTGAGAGAAACTGAGCAAAGGAATCCAATAGAGTCACCTACAGCATAATGGGAGCATGTGAATTATAATTGAATGAAGGAGAGATAGTGAGATGCAGAAATTGAAAAACTGTTAAGTCAAATAATAGAAAAAGGGAGGAATAAAAAGAACAAAACTAAGACTCAAACTAAAGAAAATAACATTTGTTTGTTGAAAATATGACTGATTTCCAACCAAACTTCAGGTAAACGTGAGCATATTTAGAGAAACAGCTTGTTGTTGCCGACCCTCTCAGCATCTGTCGAAAGAAAATGCACTAAAGTGAACGAATGTATTTAAAACAGCTACTTTTTGTTATGATGTAAAGCTGATTCATTTCAGTCCTGAGTGGTTTTATACTAGTTTCAGACTGAAGGTGACCACGTGTTTTATGCTGCAGTTTGCTAGGGAGGCAGCAAAAACAGAAGGATGCAGGGCGGCTGGACAAACTGGTGCAAACTGGAAGGAGGTTGAACTCACTGGAGGCTGTGGTGGAGAAACACACACAGAAAAAGATGGAGACCATACTACAGAACACTAACCATCATCTACACAACATCCTGATGGAGCAGAGAAGAAGCTGCAGTGCACAACTCACCTCACTGCGTGAAAGATCCAGGAGACCCTTCATCCCCACGGTCATCAGTCTCTACAACACCTTAGTCGGCAGCAGATGATTACAACTACTTTTACCATCATTGTATCTACATGACTGTTTTTAATCCGAGGAGGAATCTCTCCATGTGAACATGTCTGCATCACTTTCTCCAGGTTTCTCTGATTCACTACCTTGATTAAAGTCAGTTTTGAAAAGTTGTTAAATCAGAATTTGTCCATGTACCCACACACACCGTCTTAGCCTTAGCTATAATTACAACTTGTCAAACTAAAAAACCTTAAACCTGATCCAGAACCCTGACCTTAGATGTTAGAATGTGTGTGTGTGTGTGTGTGTGTGTGTGTGTGTGAGACAGCGGCCCATCTGACTTTGCCGTGACATCTGGGGACCCACTGGTGAGCTGCCGTGAACGCTGGCTGATGTCGCTATTTAAATGCAAATGTGTGTGTGTGTTGAGCACTCGTGCACTCGTCTCACACACACAACAAAGAGGAGGCGACTTTAACACTCGTCCGTGAATCAGATGATAAACTGCAGGGAAACCTACATCCGTCTACATCCGACTCTTGAAATTAAATTGGTCACATTACTGACTTTGTTTCTGTTCAGTTACAGTTACAGTAAATTCCGAATCACTGACACTAACACAAACTAACGAGTTCTTTTTATTTCCCTTTCGTTTCACTGTGATTCGTTGTGTTTTTAAAGGAGAAACCACTTTGTCAGGTTAACATCTGTCCTCGTCCAGCTCTCTGTTCCCTACAGACATTTATCACATCAAACTCCCTGAAACACATTTCAGACATATGCTTTTAAATTTATGGCTCTAATTATTTGTCTGTAAAGTAATAAAAATGTCCATTTGTCTTCATCTGTCTACTTTGTCTTCTTCATCATCAAAATAAAAACATTACATCATAAAAAGAGGATTACACTAAATTACAGACCACAACTGTGTGGTCTGTAATTTAGACTATATTATATTAGGAAATAATTATTTTAATTATACATTTTAATGCACGGCCTCAGGTGAGACTCGTGTCAGGTGGGAATTTAATCTTCTTTTCACTTCAGAGAGAAGAAGCTTAATTTTTAGCTTTAACCACAGAGGGGAAATAAAACCAAATCAAAGATCGAATAATAAAATAATAAATCTACATTCATGTGTAAAAGTGTGAGAGTTAAAAATGAGGAGGATTCATCGTAACGTCACAGAGAGCGTGGAACGATTGATCACCTGCAGCTGATGGATAGAGTTTTACACAAGCAGCTGAACGTAAGTAAGTTTATCTTCATGAAAATGAGATCAGAGCGTAAAGACACCAGTTTGTGTGTGTTTGACCTGGACTCTGTTTGAATTCAGTTTGTGTGATGATGATTTACTGGTTTGACTTTTTTCTTTCTTCTTCTCTGCAGATTTTTACTTTAATATCACAGAAATGTGTGTTAATAACTGTTTTTTCTTCTTGTGAAGTAACACAAGTCTGTTCATTTTTCAAATTAATTGCTTTTATCACAGAATGTCACAGAACTCCGGTGTGTTAACTACAAGTTCTCAGTGATTCTGTTTATTTCCTCCTTCGTCTTTTTATTCTTTCAAACTCATCGCTCATATATCACAGATTTTGTCTATTTGTTATAAATTTGCAGCTGATTCAAACTCGTTTACACCTTTTTTGAAAAAAAAAAATCTCTAATGACTTGAGATGAGTAAATTAAGTCACAAAGTGAACGATTCCAGATGAAACAATTAAAAATCGAGGATTTCAGTGGACGACACTGACTCAAATTTAGACGACGATAAATTAAACATTTAGTGATGAGAAGTGAAAGAAAATGTGTGTTAGTCGTTCAAATCAAAGCAGCTTTAACGGGATCTGAGTGGGGAAGCAGAGGCGGGAGGCAGGGGACGAGTGGGGGCGGTCGATGTGTCCGTAGCTAGACCCCCCCTACCCCCCAGTCACCCCCTGCCTCCCCCATGCTCTCTGCAGGTCGGGGATTTGTCCTGAAAGAGCGAAGCCTTATTTGGAAATCAGATTGCCATCTCCTCCTCCTCTTTACCCTCCTCACCCCCACTTCACCCCTCCGCACCCCCCCAGCCCCTTGGATCAGACCTCCTCCTTTAGACAGCTCATTTATTTTAATTGAATCGTTTACTACACACACAAATGTTGAGCAGTTGTTACTAGTAGTTACAATAAACAATAATAATAATAATAATAAATACTGCTACTAATAATACATTACAAATATTCTTCTTCTTCTTCTAGTAATCTACTACTACTACTACTAATAATAATAATAATAAACTGCATTTATTATTATCATTATTATTATAGTAATAATAATAATAATGATAACAATAATAATAATAATAATTACAATACTGCTACTAATAATAAATTACAAATCTTCTTCTTCTTCTTCTACTTCTTCTTCTTCTTATTATTATAGTAGTCTACTACTACTACTACTACTAAAAAATGTTATTTATTATTATTATTACTATAATAATAATAATAATAATAATAATAATAATAGTTGTATGGGTGTTTTGATCAGCTACTGATCGACCTCTCAGCTCAGTTTGGGATTAATTAACAGGTACGAATAAAAATGTTCACTCACCTTGTCTTCATCAGCAGGAGACACACCTCCTCTTCCTGCTCCTCCTCTCCATCACTTTTCAGTTTTCCATATGTTCTTTTTTCTCTGTCCTTAACTGAGAGCGTCGAAAAAAAAGCTCCACGTCTTTTCTTTTCTTGATCTCTTTCTCTTCGTCCTGTTCTCACTTTTGATCTGAAAATACAGTCAATGCCTTTATTTCCTCTTTTTCTTTTCCTTCCTTCACCTGTTTATGAACGTAATCTTCTCTCTTCTTTTCCTCCTCACTTTAACAGGGTTTTGTCTCCATCCTCTCCCGTCCTCCTCTTCTCTCTTTTCCCTTCCTCCTGCTGTTGTTTTTCAGCTTGGACTCGGTCCACCCCTCAGAGCCTCGGAGGCCTTTGTCCCCAGAAGACTAGAGCGCTGTTTCTCTGAAAAACTGGTCTCACTTCCTGTCTGAAGACAGATCGTGTCCGTCTGTAAAATGGCAGCAGACACTTTTATTCTGGTCAAAGTCACGTTTTCCTCTTGCTCATCCACATCCAGCAGAAACATAAAGAAACATCTGAATGTGACTGTAACATCGGTTTGTACGTCGCACTGTGGTGTCACAGGTTTGGTCGACCAGGTCTGACCAGACAAAGTCGGTGGATTGTGACTGGCTGATCTCTAGCTTCTTATTCATTCTAATTTCAGGTGCAGAGCCGAACACAGCAGTTTGATTCTGAACCTCGTGAACCTGCTCTTGGTTTCGAAGTCACCTGTTCATGCGTAATCAGCTGTGTTTTCTGTTTTCTACGTCACTGCGTAAAAACAAACTTGATGAACTGATTTAGAATCTAGTTCTGGGTGCAGGGTTCAGGAAGGGATCCCTCACTGGCTTCCCACTGGCTTCCTGTGGTCGCAAACAGAAGGTCGTGTGTCAGGCCGGCACAGAGGGTTCAGACTCAGAACCAGTTCTGGTGTTCACATTTGGCTCCTCCTGCAGCCTTGTATGACCAGTAGAAACTTCAGGGCCTCTGGTCAGGGGTCAGCCCCAGGATCAGGACTAGAGGAGAACCGTGAAGAGAAACTTTACTGATGAAACAGAAACCAGACCAGTTCAGATTCCTCATTTAACTGGACAGACATGGGAATTGGGGAGGAAGGGGGCAGGGCTGCACCGGGCTCTCTCTCACTCTCTGGTTGGTCGCTCGGGCTCCCGCCTCCTCTCCCGCCTCCTCTTTCCTCCCTCTCTTAATCTCTCCCTTCTTTCCTCTTTCTCCCTCACACACTATCTCACCTCTCCACTCCTTATATGGCCACAGCCCGCCCCCCGCAGTGATGTCACTGGCTCTGAGGAAGACCCGTGGGGTTTTTGGGTTTTGGCGTCCAGTCCTGTGGGGCCGCAGGGCTGAGAGTTTCTCCTCCGCTCCTCATCCCTCCATCATCATCTCCTCTTCTCTTTGGGGAAAAGAAAAAAGACACTTTGCTTGCGCTCGATTCGCCGTCCGGACCCGGCTCTGTTTTCTCATCCTCTGAGGATTTTATTTCTTCTTGCCATTTTTTTCCCTCTTCTATCCTTTCAACATGATGTCTGACACCGACAGTCTTTAAAAATCTGCTAAATAAACCTCAGAGAAAGGATTTTCTGTCCAGAGTAAAAAAGTTGTTTTAAAGCTGAAAAACAGACAAAAAGTTCTGCAGAACAATAAAAGTCTGTTGTCTTCTTCTTCGCCTTCTTCCTATTTGCTCTTCGTTCGATGTTCACAAAGAAATCGTCGCTGAGCCAGAAGACTGAGTCCCCATCTGTGTTGTGCAGTTAAATTTTCTGCTGGACTTTTGTTTCCTGCAGACTTTTTCTCTTCTTCTTCTTCTTGTTTTTTCTGTGGTTGAGTGGCGGCAGCGGTCAGACTTTCAGGGCCCTGGAGATGTTCGGGATCCAGGACAACCTGCCCCGCGGGGCCACAGCCAGCATGAAGGAGGAGCCGCTGGCCGTTCGCTCCTGGATGCACTCAGCCGGCGTGGTGGACGCCAACACAGCCGCGCAGAGGTAAAGTCACCACCACCCCAGAGGGATTCTGGGAGCTGTAGTCCCAATGGACAAACAGTCGCTCGACAGCGAGTGTTTAGATCAGAGGGAGAGAGCTTTAAGTTTACATTATTTCTGAAGTGAAGCATCAACCTTTCTCTCAGTGAACAGATTCTGCAGCTCAGACTAAAATTCTCTAATTAGACAAAAAGAGATTATTTTTTCTGAATCAAATATTTTGCAGCTAAACAGAAAATGTCTTTAATATTTGTCTTTGAATGATGAAGGTCAAGAGGAAAAAGATGCTTTGGAGGACAAAACTTCTCCAAATCATTTCCTACATTAAAATAAGATAAGAATAGGACTGTCGGATCTTATTTGTAGTTTCTCTCTTGTTTGCTCTCAGAACATTTATTCAAAGGAAACATGGAGTATCTGAAAAAAACTGTATAATATAATATAATATAATATAATATAATATAATATAATATAATATAATATAATATAATATAATATAATATAATATTTCTTCTCCAGAGTTTAAAGTTTCAGATGTTCTGAGAGAAAAAAAACAGAATTCATGTTTCTGATCTCTTAAGGTTCAACGTCTCTGAAATAAATAGTCAAAAGATGGAGAACTGTTTTTTATTGAAGCAAAGTTCAACCTGCAGCCTTTTCTGTCAGATTATTGAGAACAAGTCTCATCTTTTAAAACTCACATTTTCACATCGATGATTTAAAGTGCAGTGATAATTTTGTACATTTGTACAATTTGTTGGATTTTTATTGTAGCTGAACGTGAGTGTTAAAGAGAAGTGAGCGGAGCAGACGTTCACACTCATCGTTCTCCATCATTAACACCAGTAACATCTGTGAAATCCCCAGTTTTCCTCATTGTAATGAAGCAGCTGTGAGCGCGACCAGTCAGAACATAGTTTGAACATTTTACAGACGTTCATCGTGAAATCACCAAGTTAACAACGTGAGGTTCTAAAGAGACAGAAACATCTGATCATCTAATTTGAAGTGATGTTATTATTCTCACCAGTAAGTTCTTCTTATGAACGTGTGATGTGAATATGTCAGAAATATCTCAGCACATCTGCTCATATTGGGATGAAATGCATTTAAATTCTTGATATTTTTAAGATATAAAAAGATGAATAATTTTTTAATAGAAAAACTGATTTTTTTCTATAGAAATTCTGATAAAGCGCCAGAAAAAAAACACACACACATCAGCTGCAGCTTATTAATAATCAGTTCAGATTAAAAACAATTCAGAAACTTCAGACATCAGATAATTTTTTTACACTGTGAACAAATGAAAAAGATCAAATTAAATGTATTTCTATGAATATTGAGAATAAAGCTTATTTCTTCTAAGACAGATTCTGACATAGTTTATAATCAACAGTTTTCAAACTAAAATGTTCATTACGTGACAGGATGTTGATGGACGATCAAATCTTTATTAATGTTAATTAACATCATTGATGATTTTGTTACGTTGGTTTCACCTTGTGCATGTTTCTGTGTTGGCTCAAGTTTCACTCCTCACTCTTTTTTATTATTTCTGTTTTATTTTTAAAATAAAATAAAAATAAATAAATATACAAAGACAACAAATATTCAAACTGTATTTTAATGAGGAGATGTGTTTGCAGTCAGGGTCAAAGCTGCAGTTTGACTCTTTTATGATGAATATTTATAAACCCTGACATGAACGTGTGATTTGTCTTTTCCGAATATTCCCTGCAGTGTTAACATGTTGTTGTGAACATGATTCATTCATGTGGAGGTTAAAGCCCGAAGCTTCGTGTCACATCTCAGCGAACACTCTCTTATTTTTATGAATATTTTACGTTTCACATTCCTCAGCTCACTGAATTATTACCTTTAATTATCATCCGTGTGTGATGAAGATGTGTTTTACACGTTTGAGGTCAAACTGAACTACATCTTAAAAGGTCCAGCACACACTGTTTTTTTTCTGTAGCTTGATTTCTCCTCCGTTTCACTGTGCAGCTAAACTCTTGTCGTAACTTGTCTGTCAAACCCACAGATCAACCTGTGTCGTGTTTCATTGTGACTCTCGTCAATTGAAAAAATATTTGTTAATATGCAAGTATTTAACACATAAAAAAACAAATAATTTTTTATGGTCAGAAATCTGAAATTGATTGGTTTCTTCTGAAATCGGGATTTTTAGAATTTTAACCAGTTTCCATGAATTCACTAGTTTTTTTTTTTCTACAAACGTTTCTTCTAAAGCAAGAAAATTTCTCGTGAAAAGGTTCAAAACATTTATTCTTTCTGTTTATTGAACGGGTTGTTGGTGTATCTACTGTTTTCTATTTTCCCACTGAAGACGTTCAGAGCGAGTGAGAAGCTGCGGTAGTGAAGAGCAGTCGCAGGTCGAGGGTGAAACGAAAGAACATAACAGATATTGGTCAAAACAGATGTGAAACAGAGTCAGACAGGTGTGTGTGTGTGTGTGTGTGTGTGTGTGTGTGTGTGTGTGTGTGTGTGTGTGTGTGATGTTACTGATTTTATTTTGCAGTAAAATTCACCTTGTTTCTTCTTCTGAACTCCAAATTTTAACATTAAGACATTTTTTGCTGTCACATTTACACCTGAGTTAAATCTAGCACAACCCATAAGTGACCATGGTAACTGGGAACAACAAAGGTGTATACAGCAGGACAAGAATATAACTGAAATCTAAAACCAACATAAACCTAAATCTGGACTCGACTAATCCAGAATCCTCAGGTATCTCACACAGAACCAGACCTTGTGGGTACACTGGTGGCTCCGACTGCGTGCACGTGTTGACATTGGTAATCTTCTCATATGGCTGTTCTGTTGTCTGCTGTCTGTCTTCTCAGCGGGGTGGGGTTAGCTCGTGCTCACTTTGAGAAGCAGCCTCCATCCAATCTGAGGAAGTCCAACTTCTTCCACTTTGTGCTTGCGCTGTATGACCGCCAGGGTCAGCCGGTCGAGATCGAGCGCACCGCCTACGTCGACTTTGTGGAGAAGGAAAAGGTGAGGAAAGAGCTGGATACAAATCAAACACACTCTTTGTTCACCAGCATTTTGCTGCAATAACTGTAGTTATGGACGTGCTAAAAACCTGCTGTTGTTCAGGATGAGATCAAACTGATGCAGGGAGAGTTGGAGGGTGGTGGTGACTACCTTCACCCACCCCTCTATATTAACATCTAGGTAGATATTAAGGAATCAGGCAAACACAGGAGCAGAAAACAAATGCACTTGTAGCATATGCCTCCACAGCAGATGCCACGTGATGTGCAAGCACAGATCTGAATGGGCTGTAGACCTCAAAGACCCGAGCAGAAGGAGACGTTTGATCTTCACACCAGTAGGAAAATGAAAACCATTTGTTCTGGATCAGACGTCTCTCATTACGTTTGGTTTCTGCTCACCAGGAGGTAGAAATCAAACACACCGTGAACTGAGTGATGAAAGATGATGCTAGTGTTTGTCAGTTTGATTTATTCACATTCATTATTGTTTTTGTGTCCAGGAGCCTTCAGGAGAGAAAACCAACAATGGGATTCATTACAAACTGCAGCTGCTCTATAGTAACGGTGGGTACGCTTGTTCGATTCCACAGCACTGACAGGAAGTGAACTCTGGAAACGAATTATCAATCAGCACGAAACACTGAAAGCTCTGACTTGAACCATATTTGAATTAAAACAATAATTACAGTAACACTAACAGTAGCACTGCTGGTTTCTGTGTCCAGGAGTCAGAACGGAGCAGGATCTGTACGTGCGACTGATCGACTCCATGACCAAACAGGTAACCTGCTGATTACTGGTTGTCAGGTGGATTATTAGAAAAAGTCAGTCAGTGGCAGACAAAACCATGACTGACTAGAAAAGATACGATGAATAATTTATGATCCGATATTAATAACAGTTGAGTTAACAGCCCAGGAGGAGAGACGGGTTTTTCCTGCTGCAGTCCAAGCTGTCAGGTTCAGGCCGACTTCTCTTTGACACCTGAAACATCTTCTGACAGTTTTTTGTTTTTCTGATCTGACAGGGCGATTCTCCTCCCCTTCTCTCCTCCGCCTCCTTCACACTGAAACCTTTCCCATAGACACTGTCTGTCCTGAACCGGCCACTGCATCAGAAACTGTGAACACACTTGTAAAACTCCCTTTAAACTTGTTATTTGTTCTCATTACACAATCACAATTAGCTGCACCCTGATGGTTTAGCGATTACTTTGGATCACAGTGCGTTTTTCTACTTTTTCTCTGTCTGTCTTGAGAAAAGGTGGAATCATCAGTTCGTTCCAGCTCCAGACTGGAGACTGGACCCTCAGACTCTGAGCACCATCTAACATGGCTGGGAAAGATTCTCTGCAGCCTCAGGAGACACTGAGAAGGTGTTTGACAGGCTGCCAGCCAGAAACCTGCTATTCCCTACATAACACATAACTTATATTAAAAAAAAACAGAGTTAGCACATATTTGAAAAATGGGAATGTATTTATGGAAAACCTCGTTATCTGGTGTTTGATTTTCTGGAACTACACACCACACGCCCGTTCAGTCCTGCATACTGTGGATGTATATGTTTCCGATCGTACTTTAACTAACTTGTAGCTGTTTTAATTGTTGGTCCTTTTCTGCGGTTGTGTCCCTGTGTGCAGCTGTGAGCAGACAGGCTGTAAACCTGTAGGAACAGGATTGTGCTGCTTTCTGTCAGCCAACAGTCGACACTCAACAAAGACAACAAATGTGATGCTGCCGTCTCTGATCACAGGCACAGTGAATCTCCAGCCATCTGTTACCCTCACGTCTGAGTTGTTTGTTCAGATGGAGAGCAGGTTGTTACAGTTTCACCTCCGCATCAAACAGATGCTGACTATTGGCTCTGACATCAGCTTCCTACATGTTCACTTCTAACACACTGTTTCTAACATGTATTGGAATTTATATTGGAAAAAACACTTGTACACCTCTTTTAGTTTATCAGACTGTGAATAATCGATCGAACATTGAAGTCACGATTATAAACACATGATCTCAGGATAAACTTCTCAAAGATTGTTGAGGCTTGAAGCGTTAATAACAACTGGTATTTCGTTGAAAAACTAGTGCAGTCAGCAGTTTCTCCCTCTCTGTCTGTTGTCTCTGTCATACACAGAGACACTAATTGAAACCAGCAGCAGTCGAAGCATTTTAATCTAACGAGTCATTCAATTAGTGGGCTTTTAACGAGCGTGCCCATCAGGCGACGTTTGCATCATGTGATCCGCTCTTTGAGAAATTAGCTTTTCATGCATTTGGTTCCAGCTGTTTCATATAAGTATCTGCAGGCTGCAGCTGTAATGAAACATTCAGAGGATCAATGTTTGCCCTCACTTCTGCCTCCTCACTTCACACACTCCAGCTAATAGCTAATAATCACTCGTAATTGAGACAAATGAAATGAGGCTTTAATCGAGTTGTTTTCTGACACGCACGTTTGGGCTTGACAGAGTAGACGACTGCACACGGGGTCCGAGAACAAGGACACTAGAGTCGGTGTGTTTAAACTCCTGGTTCTGTGTGTGTTTCAGGCGATCATCTATGAAGGTCAGGACAAGAACCCTGAGATGTGTCGAGTTCTGTTGACTCACGAGATCATGTGCAGGTAAGAACGTCTAACTGTACGGCCACACACACTGTGTATAACCTGACATATACAGACCTGGTCTGAATACACCTGAGGACAAGGTGTGACGGCGGCCCTACCTGACCTGGCTCTTAGATGTTTTAGAGTCTGTATAGAATGAAGCAATCAGTTCTAGTAGACTCAAGGACAGTCGCACCTGGTTCTCGTAGACTTGAGAATAGTCAGACCAGTTATTATGATGACAGATCACATGATGAGAGCAGACACAGTCACCTTTAATCCACACAGGTACTCGATATCCTGCACAACAACAAATACTTTGGGCCCTGTGAATACACTACAGGTACTGCAGTAGTACTATTTGCGTGCTAATGTTTGAAGTGGAGTGAACGTGGTCAGCGTTCATTATTCTGTCTCTGTCTCTGTGTCAGCCGCTGCTGTGATAAGAAGAGCTGTGGAAACAGAAACGAGACGCCGTCCGACCCCGTCATCATCGACAGGTAACAGATACACAGTCGGGTTCATATCTCCTGAATGTGCTTCACATCATTTTAATACATTTCTGGAGTGTGTGTGTTTATTTCTATTTTAACAGAAGCACAGAAAATATCTGGACAAAAACTTCACATGCAAAGATTGAATTTACACCCCCCCCCCCCCCCCCCCCCCCGCTGCATCTCCTCCCCTCCTCCCCTCCCCCTCCCTTCTGTCCCATGAGGAATCACTCGCTCTCCTCTTCTCTTTACACCTTCCCCTCCTCCCCACTTTACCCCTCCTCCTCCTCCTGCCCCCCCCCTCCCGAGTATCATTCCCCCCCCCCCCCCCCAAGGCTGTGGAGGAGGGTGGAGTAAAAAGAAAGAATATGGATGGAGAGATGGCGGTATAAATGGATGGCTGTTACTGTGGCAGGCTTTTGAAAAGAGAAGTGGTGATATTACAGCAGCTATTTTTCTCCCCCTGCCTGCTGAAATGCATGATGGGAAGGTCTCCTGTGTTTTCGGCAACGTCCAGTGAACAGGAAACATGTCAGGGTCAGACTCTGCTGCTGAGAGCACAAACACTGGGATTCAAACAGTCTTAGATTACATTTAAACCTGCTGCTGCACTAATTTCACTGAAACCCTCGTTTTGGTGATTTAAATACAGACATCAGCAAAACCAACATGCTGCGATGTCAGAACAGTGACTGTTACGTTTACAGTACACCTTTACACAAGCTACTTTAACTCCCATTTTCATTATTAACTTAAGCAAACAGTCGCACACTCAGTCAGTCACATCAGTCTCCACAGAATGACGTTAAATATGTTTGTACTCTAACACTTTAACCCAGCCCACTAACAACACCTTTTTTTGGAGGAGACAGAATTTCCATCTGGATAATATTAAGCTTATATTAAGTTTAGTCTGTGCAGTGAACTTGTGGCTCACAGAGGTTGTAGGTCAGAGGAGTGAAAGCAAAGATAACAGGATGCAGCATTGGAAATTCCTGTTCAGTGCAAACACTGAAAAAAAACCTCTACAGGATTCCTAATGCTTCAGCTTCTGCTGGTTTTGTTAATATTATTGAACCGAATGTATCAGATTCTGACAATACAAATTTGTTTCACTTGTTATGGTTAGATCTGTTCCCAGGTTTACAGCAGCACCTTTCCAATGATTGTGTGTGTGGGGAAAATACAACTAAAAACCATTGTGACAAGTGATGAAGCTGGAGGTTTTCTGTCTTGGTGTTGGTCAGATCAGGACTTTAATACCAGATGCAGATTTTATGATGAGTTCAACAATTGTCAGGAGGAAAGTGAATACCTTTATATCGTCAATTTTCACCTGTAGTGACATGTTTTTCCCTGCATGTTCTAAAAATACATTAGTGAAGGCAGATTAGTTGTAAATCAACTTTGTATTTAGCAGATGTTTCAAAAAAGCGAGGTATCAACTTTTTCAGTGGACTTCAATAAAACATGTCTTCCATTCCTCACAATCTGTATTTTCATTTAATTTCACTACTGGGTCGAGATAGTGCTAAAACGTGACTGGTTAAATATTACTTAGCTATTGACTTTCATTACGTGGCATAGACAAGGATATGAGAAAGTTCCCTATCTATTAACAAGCCAATGTCAGATCCTGTGACACACTCAGACTTTGTACTGGTCTGTTATGTTTCATACACGTCTTTATTTTTTTATTTCAGTGGTCTTTTTGACTTTTCAGTGCTTCAGTGACTTTTTAAGATGATGTTGGCTTAGATGACAAATAGTTTAATCAGAAAAATTTAAATTTAAAAGAAACATCAGTTCAAAGAGTTATAGTTTAGAAGAAAGAAACTGTGTCAGCCTTTGTTTATACAGTGATTTTTTTGTTCTTGCTGCAGTTTAACCTCATGTTCAGCCTCCTAAAGGGTCCCCTCTCACAGGTTGAGCCCCACTGGTCTTTCAGGCTTTTTGTTCTGCGAGCAAACAGAAGTCTTTGAGGGTCAGTGATGATGGGACGATCTACCCTCTGAACATTGACTGTGAGAACGTTTTAACACAATGATCTTTGGTCTTTAAACTTAGAAATTCCTCTCAGGTGAGATTTGAATCGTCTTCTATCGGCCTGTTTGTAGCTGATGATGACGATGGTGATGGGACGAGCTCTCATCTTTTCATGCTCTCGCTCTGAATACCAGATGTGAGAATATTTTGGGAGGGGGTACAATCTCCTGTCTCAGGGTCTCTGGTGTCTTCAGTGTGGGATTATGGGAGGACGATGCGCTGTCAATCATTTAGCAGGCGTAGGTGTGATTTCCCTCTCATGCTGCAGGTTGGTTTTGGATGGAATTTCATTACTGGACGTGTTTCAGGGTGACTGACAGCAGAATAATGTTTTGGGCCCCAGAGGCCCTCGGCTGGCTAAATGTTAAATGTATGAATGCATGGGAGTCAATGGAGAGATGAAGTGTAGCTGAATATTTTTTCTTCCTGGGAACCAGCCACAGAATGAGGAGTGTGACCCTGAACACACCATCTGCTATTGTTTCACTGCTGAGCTGAACACAATGAGCAGCATTTATAAGAAGCAGGAACACAAACACAACATCAGACTGTCTTTAAAAAAGTAAACCACTTTATGAACATGGTTTTATTTTGGGGCAGGTTGGTTTTGATGCTCAGGAGACCGTGGAAGACAAATAAAAAAACCGAAAAAAATAAATATATAAGAATAAATATAAACCGTTTGTAACTATTTCACTATATCAACCATTGAAACAACACATAACTGTTAGTAATTTCTTATCCTGTTTCCCATAAAAAAGGTACTTTAATCATACAGTCACATCTCTATTAGTTCATACTCAGTTAGTATTCAATCAGTTTAATGCCGTCAATACAACAGTCCTGAATTTCTCTGGGTTTTTATTATTTGTTTGCACTTTAATTCATATTAAATTTGTCATTATTATTTATTTAATATTTTTATATACTTCTATTTTTTCATGTACATTCATGTTTCTAACATAAAATCACAGACTGACAGCTGTGCAACAGTCTCTTGAATGCACCTGTTTACATTTACATTTAGTCATTTGACAGATGCTTTTATACAAAGCCACTTACAAGTGAGATGAGACACAAGTCAAAATGTAAGTCAGTTATGAGTCACGAGGATGAACAACACGGGACAGCCTGTGTTCACACAGCCTCATTCCCATAAAAGACAACTCTTCATCTGTGCAGAGTAGAGATCTGGACCAGCACCAGTGTGTGATATCTGACACTGTGAGGGGTTGGAGGTGATGTATCGATTGTCTTGTTCATCATTGGACACCAGATGCTCTGATGGAGGAGACGCTGACTTTACATCCACATCTCTCCTCGTCCCGTTGTAACACTACACACAGATCTTCCTCCTTTGTATTTATCAGGTGTTTCCTCCTCTCTTAGTGTCTGTGTGTGTTCATTGTGTAATTGTTGCCATTAGCGACAGATCACTATTGATTACTGTCATTCAGAAAGGTGTGTGTGTTGTCCTGACACACACACGGTTTGTATTTCAGGACACAACTTCAAGTTGCATCAGACTAATTAGCTACACACACAAACTCCATTTGATTGACAGCTGTGTGTTTGTGTGTTTCCTTTAGTTAATTGTTGTTGCTGTTAACGAGCCCCTAACAAGGCGTCTGTTACCGAACTGTTTGCCTCAAAGAAAAACATAGAACAGTCTCCATGACGACAACATCGTCCATCTGTCAACAATAACAGTCACTGTCGATCCTCCTCTGATGATGTCATTGACTTTACCTTCAGCAGAAGTTGCTGAAGTTCAGCTTTGTGCAGTCTTGCTGTCATTTGGTTGCCAGAGAACTAATTGTTGATCTAGTTGCTGTATTTGGAGTTGGTCAGTTCACGCCTGTATAATTCTTTTTCCTCTCTCTGTTGGTAAACCACTTCCCTCTGGTCTTTCTGTGTTTGTGGCATGATCTCCATTGGTTAACATGTTGTTTCTTTGTGTAGTTCAGCCTACTTGCAAGTTTCTGTTCTGGTATAACCATCACTGTGTCTGCAGTAAATAAACAACATTTTTTATGAATTATTTTCCTGGTCTTAATGAGAACAGGCTTCATCAGAATCTGTCTTAATAAGAATAAGAAGAACTTAATGACAATTGTCTTTAATGAAAATCAAAAAAAATCAGGAAGAGGAGGAGGTGAAGTCCTGCCTCAGCTGTTATGTAGTTGTTCCCCATGCAGAGTTGGCATGTCATTGGCTGGAGCTTGAAGCTGTAATATGAACCCCGAAGAGCTCAGCAGATTGAGAAAAAATTACACTGAAAAATTACAAATGTAAATTTGGTTGATTAAATATGTAAATTAGCCCCACACTTAACAGAGTAATCATAAAGAAGAAGCCAAAAAAAAAGCTTCCTCTTTAAATTTGTTTCCAGTCTGCCAGGTCAATTGAAGGTGATTGGTTTGACAAAGACAGCTCACTAAGCTCTTTTACGAGCTGTGTTACCTTAGAGAAACAAGGGCAACTCTGACACTCTGCTCAAACTCCGGAGTCCCTCAAGGTTCTTGTCTTGGTCCTTTGCATTTTCAGTTACTACTATTACTACTTTACTGAGACAAAATGAACTACAGCGGTGATAGAGGAACATGTCAGCAGGCTCACAAAGGAAAAAAAAAATTCATAGTAGGGGAGATTTCCTGTTGATTTCTGTCTTTACAATTCAGTAAGAAAATTCTTCAATGGTGGTATGACTCTTAATAACCTTCTCCTCCTTCTCATCGCTGTGATGAAGAACAGAAGAGAAGGAGGAATAGTTGTCGGCTTCCATTTACTGTGAAGAGAGAGATGATGGACTCCTCATTATCTAGTTTAATTATCTCCTTCCTCACCTCCTCTCTTCCTCCTACTTCCCTCTCTATACCAGAGTCTGAACACCCAGGACAAAACTATCCAGGCCTGGAAAACCTGCCTCTGTGCATGTGTGTGTGAGAGTGTGTGTGTGTGCAGCAGTGATTGACAGCTGACATTAAATTGTTTAGCAGTAAAATGTCAAAGTCTGAATATTCCTATGACTATGTTTGACCCTGTCTGTCTGCCGTAGAAGGAGGAGCAGAGTTAAAGCTGACTATCTCAGATTTTGGGCTATTGAAAACTAAATCTGAATATAAACTGGTCACATTACAATACACTTTACAACACAGTCTTCAACTTGCACAACAATCCAGTTGTATCATCACATTTCTGGAGCAGTTCAAACTGATCCCAGGAGCTTTATGGACCAAATACAAACAAAGGTTTTCAGCTCCTGAATCACTGAAACAGCAGTTTTCAAGCCTGACCCTTCAGGTGAATTCTGCAGCTAAATGACACACGAGGAGTAGGGTTGGGATGTGGTAGCTCAGTGCAGTTTAAACTGTCATTAGATTTCGAAAAGAAACACTGAATGTGAAGCTAGATCCACAATGCATACTTTACCGTAAACAATACATATTAATGATGAGAATGTTCAGGTTGGTACTGAGTACTGTAGATCATAACGCATTGAGACAAATTTCTGTAGTGTAATCACACCAATGGCAGTTTTGTTAACATGTTGAAATTTTCTCTCTTCATGCATTCACTACAGTCTAAGCCTGGTCACACTGGTCACACTGGTCTACGCTGTAGGGAATACCAACAGTACCTGTTGTGGCGCTGTCAGCATCAGACACACAAAACATCAATGTTGTAAGTCCTGGAGTTGAGTGGATTTAAGACAGCTTGCGTTTCGCTTGTGTTTCTGTGCTGTTGTAAGTACCATGACATTTCTGAAGCATTTTGTAAAACTGAACAATGAGTGTACAAATTAAAATCACACAAATCAACCTGAAATATTGCTTAGTGACTGTTTAATGTTTTTAGTCAGTTCTGAAAATTTTATGAGTTTACATAAGATATTGAAACAGCTGTGACACATCGGGACTGTATCTCCTTGACCTGAGTGTGTGTGTGTGTGTGTGCTCTGTAACAGCTGGTACTTTGTTCTTCAGCCTGTGATGCCATCTGACACACACACACAGACACACAGACACACACACAGACAGACACACACACACACACACATCACATACACACAGACAGACACACACACAGACAGACACACACACACACACACACACACATCACATACACACAGACACCCTTCATGACTTTTCATAAGTACACAAAATCACACATTTTGTCTCTGGCTATAAAAAGGCAATCAGTGTGTTTGTGTGTGTGTGTGTGTGTGTGTGTGTGTGTGTGTGTGTGTGTGTGTGTGTGTGTGTGTGTGTGCATAATAGCTGTTAATTAGCTCCGTGTTTGAACCAGCCATGGATGCTAATTATCAGAAAACCTGTACAGCATTTGGTGTTAATTAGAGTGACAGGCCCAAACACATCTGACCACACACACACAAATAGCTGTTGAATTAGCTTTACTCCATCTTCTCTGGCTTTGTTGGAGTTTACATGAACAGTTTAGGCTCTACGAACAAAAATGCTTTCAAGAACACAAGATTAAAATGTAATTTGAATTAGTGTGGTCTAGGAGGTAGAGACTGTGTCTGTGGTTCTGAAGTCCAGCAGGAAGGGACTCTGTCCTTGGTTCTGAAGTCCAGCAGGTAGAGACTCTGTCCTTGGTTCTGAAATCCTAAAGTAGAGACTCTGTCCTTGGTTCTGAAGTTCAGCAGGTAGAGACTCTGTCCTTGGTTCTGAAGTCCAGCAGGTAGAGACTCTGTCCTTGGTTCTGAAATCCTCAGGTAGAGACTCTGTCCTTGGTTCTGAAGTCCAGCAGGTAGAGACTCTGTCCTTGGTTCTGAAGTCCAGCAGGTAGAGACTCTGTCCTTGGTTCTGAAATCCTAAAGTAGAGACTCTGTCCTTGGTTCTGAAATCCTAAAGTAGAGACTCTGTCCTTGGTTCTGAAGTCCAGCAGGTAGAGACTCTGTCCTTGGTTCTGAAATCCTAAAGTAGAGACTCTGTCCTTGGTTCTGAAGTTCAGCAGGTAGAGACTCTGTCCTTGGTTCTGAAATCCTAAAGTAGAGACTCTGTCCTTGGTTCTGAAATCCTCAGGTAGAGACTCTGTCCGTGGTTCTGAAGTCCAGCAGGTAGAGACTCTGTCCTTGGTTCTGAAATCCAGCAGGTAGAGACTCTGTCCTTGGTTCTGAAATCCTCAGGTAGAGACTCTGTCCGTGGTTCTGAAGTCCAGCAGGTAGAGACTCTGTCCTTGGTTCTGAAGTCCAGCAGGTAGAGACTCTGTCCTTGGTTCTGAAATGCTCAGGTAGAGACTCTGTCCCTGGTTCTGAAGTCCAGCAGGTAGAGACTCTGTCCTTGGTTCTGAAATCCTCAGGTAGAGACTCTGTCCTTGGTTCTGAAATCCTAAAGTAGAGACTCTGTCCTTGGTTATGAAGTTCAGCAGGTAGAGACTCTGTCCTTGGTTCTGAAATCCTAAAGTAGAGACTCTGTCCTTGGTTCTGAAATCCTAAAGTAGAGACTCTGTCCTTGGTTATGAAGTTCAGCAGGTAGAGACTCTGTCCTTGGTTCTGAAATCCTAAAGTAGAGACTCTGTCCTTGGTTCTGAAATCCTCAGGTAGAGACTCTGTCCTTGGTTCTGAAATCCTAAAGTAGAGACTCTGTCCTTGGTTATGAAGTTCAGCAGGTAGAGACTCTGTCCTTGGTTCTGAAATCCTCAGGTAGAGACTCTGTCCTTGGTTCTGAAATCCTAAAGTAGAGACTCTGTCCTTGGTTCTGAAATCCTCAGGTAGAGACTCTGTCCTTGGTTCTGAAATCCTAAAGTAGAGACTCTGTCCTTGGTTATGAAGTTCAGCAGGTAGAGACTCTGTCCTTGGTTCTGAAATCCTCAGGTAGAGACTCTGTCCTTGGTTCTGAAATCCTAAAGTAGAGACTCTGTCCTTGGTTCTGAAATCCTCAGGTAGAGACTCTGTCCTTGGTTCTGAAATCCTAAAGTAGAGACTCTGTCCTTGGTTATGAAGTTCAGCAGGTAGAGACTCTGTCCTTGGTTCTGAAATCCTCAGGTAGAGACTCTGTCCTTGGTTCTGAAATCCTAAAGTAGAGACTCTGTCCTTGGTTATGAAGTTCAGCAGGTAGAGACTCTGTCCTTGGTTCTGAAATCCTAAAGTAGAGACTCTGTCCTTGGTTCTGAAATCCTCAGGTAGAGACTCTGTCCTTGGTTCTGAAATCCTAAAGTAGAGACTCTGTCCTTGGTTATGAAGTTCAGCAGGTAGAGACTCTGTCCGTGGTTCTGAAATCCTCAGGTAGAGACTCTGTCCGTGGTTCTGAAGTCCAGCAGGTAGAGACTCTGTCCTTGGTTCTGAAATGCTCAGGTAGAGACTCTGTCCCTGGTTCTGAAGTCCAGCAGGTAGAGACTCTGTCCTTGGTTCTGAAATCCTCAGGTAGAGACTCTGTCCTTGGTTCTGAAATCCTAAAGTAGAGACTCTGTCCTTGGTTATGAAGTTCAGCAGGTAGAGACTCTGTCCTTGGTTCTGAAATCCTAAAGTAGAGACTCTGTCCTTGGTTCTGAAATCCTAAAGTAGAGACTCTGTCCTTGGTTCTGAAATCCTCAGGTAGAGACTCTGTCCGTGGTTCTGAAGTCCAGCAGGTAGAGACTCTGTCCTTGGTTCTGAAGTCCAGCAGGTAGAGACTCTGTCCTTGGTTCTGAAGTCCAGCAGGTAGAGACTCTGTCCTTGGTTCTGAAGTCCAGCAGGTAGAGACTCTGTCCTTGGTTCTGAAATCCTAAAGTAGAGACTCTGTCCTTGGTTCTGAAGTTCAGCAGGTAGAGACTCTGTCCTTGGTTCTGAAGTCCAGCAGGTAGAGACTCTGTCCTTGGTTCTGAAGTTCAGCAGGTAGAGACTCTGTCTTTGGTTCTGAAGTTCAGCAGGTAGAGACTCTGTCCTTGGTTCTGAAATCCAGCAGGTAGAGACTCTGTCCTTGGTTCTGAAGTCCAGCAGGTAGAGACTCTGTCCTTGGTTCTGAAGTTCAGCAGGTAGAGACTCTGTCCTTGGTTCTGAAATGCTCAGGTAGAGACTCTGTCCTTGGTTCTGAAGTCCAGCAGGTAGAGACTCTGTCCTTGGTTCTGAAATCCTCAGGTAGAGACTCTGTCCTTTGTTCTGAAGTTTAGTCGTGGTTTATTTCAAACCACACAGTTCATTGTGGATTTTCCCCAAATTAAACCCAACAATCAACATGCAAAACGTTTATAAAACATGTAGAGAACATGATTAGAACATGCAGCAATAACTCAACATGACACTCAACAAATCAAACAGCAGAACACAAAGTGAGGGCTGGAGATAAACAAACCCAACATACAAAGCGTGGAACATGCCAAGAGCATGTTCAGAACACACTGCTGCCTGACAGCTTCTCTAGTCTCCAATTACAGCAGAGTTCAAAGGTCAAGATGAACGGATTCATCATGCTAATCACGAACCGATGATACTGTGTGTGTGTTGAATTCTACACGCAGCTCAGCAGACAGGAGTAATGGAGCACGACGGACTGAGGGCTTTTAAGGTTTTAAAGGTTTAACTTAAAGCATTTACCCTCTCACTGTCCAGTGTTTCGCGTTGTCAATGATCTGACACCAGTTGTTGGAACACAAGGCAACAAATACATGAACATTAAGCTGAGAATGAAATAAAACATCATTTAACTTTAAACATCAGCATTTCTCAGAGCAGTCAGAGTTAACATACAGTAAAGGAGTTTGAGTCCGGTTTGAGTCCACATCTTGCAATCACTTCTCTGGACACATATGTCATATTTGTTATTTTTTCCTTTTTCCGTGTGTGGGGTACCGTGGTGGAGGGGTTAACCTCTGTCCCAGTGACACCTGGGATTGGCTCCCGCCCCTCAGTGGCCCTGTACAAAACATGTATGGATGTTTTGTGTTTACTCACAGTATGCAGATTTTCACTGACGGCTAAACAGTGTTTAAAGTCATGAGTCTGTGTGAGCAGCAGTTTATACTTAAATCCCTTAAGTCCCTCGTTAATTTGCTCCTGTCGGTTTCTGTCTATTGTTCAAAACTGGACCATTTTCTGAATTGCTGTATTTACCTGACAATATCTCGTTATTAATTATGGACTTGACGAGATTGATGTTTGTGGATGATTGCTCCTCCTCCTCTCTTTCCTTTAGTTTCTCTTTCAGTATCAGCTCATTAATCAATTACCTCCCTGCTGCTAATTGACAGTTGGCATTAATTATGTCTGACTTCTCTAATTTGTATTCAAATGTATTCGCTGACAGCACAATGTTTTGCTGATTTACATATTAAATACAAGTTGTTTTTGCTGTAACAGACATAATGTATTTGTGTTTGCTTTAGTTTTTAGTTTCAATTTTAACATCAGTCATGTGGGAACTAGTGTGTGTGAGTTGTGTGTATTGCTGTATTTGTGGGGACTAATAGTTTTAAAGGTTGTTTGAAGGTTTTACAGTTTTTCCCAAATTTCCCTGTAGTTTGAGGCTAAATATGAAGCTGATTCATCCCAGATTCTCTGTGCTGATCAGTTAAATCAGAGTTTAACACTGGGTGAATAATTCTGCCACAAAAAGTAAATTGTCTGGTTCTTTCTTGACCTCAAAAGCAGCAGTTGGCAAAAGAGTATTACAGTAAGGTCCACTCAGTTGCTGTTCTGAAGCTTTCGATTGCATTACGTTGTCTTCCCAGTTTTCAAACCAAAATGGATGAGGAAACCTAGGGCTTTGCAATGCCCACCTAAATAATTGTGTGGTAAAAAAAAAATGATATGTTGTTTTTGGTCTGACATTGAATATGAAATACTAAGACCTGCTATGTCCAGAATTTCATTATGTTGTGGCATATTTTATTATGTTAGTATTAATAGAACTAATAGAATAGAATTAATGTTTAGTACTAATGGAACTAACAACACTTAAAAGACAGAAGTAAACTATCAAAAACAACAATAAAGATGTTTAGTAAAATAGTAAATTTTTGCAGTTGCACTGAAATAATTGGATTGGGTACTTGGAGTACCCAACTGGACTACTGGACTACTACAGTAAAGAGCTGGTAGTACATGATTAAAGGTCTGAGAATTGAATTTGTTACACAAAATTGATTTGATACACAAATCTCTTGATTTAAAAATAAAAAAACAGAAGACAGCCGCTGTGAAAATAGACGTGATTTGAAAGACAGCAGCTGCTTTAAAGTAAAGATGAACCTGAGAGAGCGCGAGCAGTGTAAATGACTCAGATCAGATTAACAGGCAGAGCTGCCAACAGCACGTAAATCACACACACACTCTCTGTGGCAGTACATTACCTTCAGTATAATTTCTCCTCACACTGTGACTACATTTTCTACCTCATAGAGCAGATTAACTCCAGCACAGTGTGTGTCAGAGTGTGTTTTCAGTTTTAGTGCGTGTGTGACTTTTATTCTTGCCGGAGATAAATTCACAGTTCGTCCTAATTTCCTGCTCGTAAATATGGGAAGTAATAGTGTGTGTGTGTGTGTGTGTGTGTGTGTGTGTGTGTGTGTGTGTGTGTGTGTGTGTGTGTGTGTTTGAGTGTGTGTCAGGTCTTCCCTCCTTATCATATAACAAATTGAAAGCTTAATCTGTCCTGTGTATAGATTTACAACCTTGATCGCTGACTCTCATTAAGAGGAACTAGATGGAAAGAAGACACAAAATGAGGGAAGGAGGGAGGAAACAAGGGAGGAGGAAAGGGGAGAACAAGTAGAGAAGGAAAGAGTGAAATGAGAGGTGGAGGTGAGTCTGTGTCTCTGAAGATAAGATGATGATCAGCTGAGACTGCTGCTGATGCTGGCCGGTTACCGTGGTGATAAGACAGCAGTTGAACGGGAGTCAGTCTCGGTCTGTTACGCTGATAGACCGAGGTTATCTTCAGACAAACATCAGCGAGAGCGACTTCCTACTGCTGCTGGAAGAATGGAAGATACTATACTAGTACTACTACCAACTAATACACTAATATTAATACTAATACTTACATTAATCCTAATCCTAATTGAAGGCTATTTCTAAACTTAATTTTATTTGAATCTAATTCCATGTGATTCAAACTTTATAAATTCCATCATCTTTTTAATCTATTTAAACAATATTGATCATGTTACTGTTTTTTTTAGCGATTGATTATTGCATGAGTTTGAAAAAGTTTCTAAATGTTCTTTGAATGTCATGTGAATGACATATACATATATACATATATACACACATATATGTATATATATATATATATATATATATATATATATATATATATATATATATGTATGTATGTATGTATATATATACTTTATCTTTCCTTGTTCTTCTCATTGACAGAACTAGTGAGTTGTGTATAATATTTATTAATGATTATATAATTATTTTCCAGTGTTACTCATCACTTTTGTAAATAATAATTGTGGAGTCAAGTTAGTGTATTGCTGCTGTGTTAAACACTCAAGTTCAGGGTGTCAATAAGACTTAAATGTTCTCTCTGTGCCTCTGCCAGTCTGATTTAATCTGTGATGATCATAGATTCTTCTTGTTCACAGCACGTTGGACATTAGTTAAACATTGTTTTTATTCAGACTTTTATTTAGGTTTTCCTCATGTTAAGCCATGAGTGTCCAACTCTGATTTGAACCACTTCATATGGAGGTAACATTAAAACTGAGTTCACCGGAGCATGAACTGGTCCAGATTTTGGGGATCACCTGGACAGTGGGCTTGACCTAACAAGTGAGGTACAAGGTACAAGGCAAAGGCAGGGTAAGCGTAAGGAGGTCTTACCTAACTGGATAAAAATACTAGAGACATTAAATGAATAATCACAATAATCTCAAACATGTCTGTGATTTTTTGTTAGAATAATAAACTTGTGTATTGATTTTAGACAGATTCATCAGATGCACTGAATTGTTCTTCTTTGTTGATGTTCTTGTAGAAAAGGGTTTTTTGCAAAAGCATCTGGTAAAAAAAAAAAGACTGTGTGTGTTGGTGTCAGCACTTTGTCCTTCTGCAGGCACATTAGAGACGAGCAGCAAAGAATGCTGGGTAATCTGCAGAGACCCTCCGAGACCAAAAATAGTGCCTGAGAGGGAGTTCTGTCTTTTTTGTCCTTTGTGTGTGTTTACAACTTGTTACCATGGAAACCACTGTGATGCTGTGATGCTGCATAGCCTCACACTCCACACTCCCCCACCCTCACCCCCACTGCTTGTGTCAGAGTCTGGACTTTTTCTTAAAATGAGTTGAAAAACCAAATGAGGCTTGGTTGTGATTCACAGCCTTGATAGGGTTTCTGTCAAGACCCTATCCTACACCCACCAGACTGTGATGGGTTACAGTCTGGTGGGGGTGTAGGAGTTGAAGTGAAGGAGTCATAGCAAATAACCATAAACAGCAGCTAATAAACAGTAAAGATCACACTTTATACACTTTCAGTAGACATATTGATCTCTGCACTGGCTTCCTGTAGCTCCATCAGGGTCAAAGCCCTGACTCTTACCTACAGAGTGGTCAATTAAACAGCACCGGTATCTGAACTCTTTCCAAGTCTACAATCCCTCTCGTCCACTGCGCTCTGCCAGTGAACAACGTACTGTGGTACCCTCACCTCCAAAGATCCCAGGCTGAACTTTTCAGCTCTGTTTTTCCATGATGGTAGAACGACCTACCCACTGCTGCACACTCAGCTGCCTCAGCCTCACCTTTCAAAATCTTGTCACAACATTCTCTGTACTTTAAAAAAATGTTTGCACTTATACCCATGAAACTAAAGCAGCTTGTTCTAGAGCACTTTACTTTAAAGTTCGTCTCCTTAGCTTAGATATTTTGCTTTGTAACTCACTTGGATAAAAGCATCTAACTATTTGAATTTATCTACCTAATTTATCCAAGCCAAATGAGGCAGATTTTGTATGTAGCCTTGAGATCTAAACTCTGGATGCAGCTGCACTCCCTGTTCTTTGTCGTCTCTTCTTCATCCTCCTCCTCTCCTGAGAGGATGACAGGAGTGAGAGAGAGAGACTGTTCAGGGTTCCAGCTGACAGAATGACAGAGACCTCTGTATTTACCCATTGTAATACAAGTTAACATACAGCCAGTCATATCCTTGGTGTATGAGTTCCGTTCAGAATCTAAAACATGAACAGAAACAGTTGAAATCACTCAAACACACTATCAAACGGCAAAGTTAGAATGAATCAATACAACTCAATCTACTGAGGAAGACTGTGTACTACAATGGAAAGACCCAGAAGTTTAAGTTCCAGTTTTTGGGTAGATTGACCATAGTGTTGGATTTTTACTTTTTCTTGGGGTTTACTTTTTCTGTATTGGCTGGAAACACCTTTCCTAAAGTTACTCTTAGATCCTGCTTAGTGTTCCTACTAATTATGTATATTAGGATGTTTCTGCACCACATACGATGGCAAATACCAACATTGTCAGAACAAGTAAAATGTGTCCTTTTCTGTAGAGAGGTGTGAATGTTTGGGTAGTGGATGGACATTCCACATGTCTGAGGTTGTCTAACAGATTGCAAAAAATAATTTACAAACATGGTCTATTTGGTTCCTGACCTAACAACCATATCAAACTGAATAATAACCTGTGATATAAAGAGGTTTAACTAAAACAATCATGGGCACCGAAGTCAGCTTTCCTCTTCAAAAATTACGTAACTTACAGAATATCTGCTGACTTTTCCAATTCAGCAGTATAGAAAGTTGTATCATCTGCGTATTGGAGAATGCCATTCTTATGGCATGACGGTGAGTCAGGTCAGCTGCATAGCAGCTCTGCCATCGGTGTGTGAGTGTGTGTGTGAATGGGTGAATGAGATGCAGTGTAAAGCGCTTTGAGTACCAGCTAGGTAGAAAAGCAGTGCAGAACATTTACCATTTATGCTCATGTGAAACTACATATGGACAAAGACACAGAACAGAACCTTGAGGAACCTGTTTAGTTTCTTCATAATTAAAATAATGCTATTATTACAAGTACTGCTTGTTACTATTTTATATTGAAGTACATTTCAGACTATTTTTAGCCTTAACTTTTGTTTTGTTTGTATCGTTCTTTATGTGACTTTGTGTCTTATGTAAATCAGATAAACTGTCTGGTTGATGATGTTTACCTCACTGATACTGTCATCCTTATTTGTGCAGTGACTGTATATATGTCACATATGTAACATCTATAAAAAATCACTGTATATTGTAACATGCTTGTCTATCTCTGCCTTTTTTGCTGTTTTTGTAGGAAATTAACACTTCCCCTGTGTCTGTGCATGTGCAGGTTCTTCCTGAAGTTCTTCCTGAAGTGTAACCAGAACTGTCTGAAAAATGCAGGAAACCCACGAGACATGAGGAGGTTCCAGGTAAGACACACACAGATAGATGAATTCATTTCCCTAAAGGGCAGGACATGGCTTTGAAGGACCTGGTGTACCCATAATGCACTACGACAGGGCGCCCAAGGCTTATTGCTTTGCAGATATAATATGAGAGGTCGACAGGGAACGGTCTGTCTGTCTACCCCGTCTCTCATTTTTTAGAATCAGTTTGAACTCTTTTGTGTTCATCACTATTGTCCTGCTGCATCTTTAACAAACAGGTTCTTTACAAAATCACAACTCAATTTAACTTAAATCCTTTGTGTGCAGTTTCTGTGATTTTTTTAAATTCACAGAACAATGGGAAATATATATGTATACGTCTTTGAAGAGGCAACATGCTGCTATAAAATAAAAGTTTAAAAAAAGTGCTACAATCCAGCCAAAGTAGCAGCATTTTAGCTTATTCAGCTGTCCAGCTGTCTATAAATACACATTCAATATATAGTGCGTATATAAAAAGTGTGAGCACAATTCAAACAGAAGTAAAACCAAAAGGGCTGAAAAATATTATTATTGCCTGCATAAACTAACTGATGAACAAATAAGGTTCATGTTCTAGTTTCCATTCATCTTTCTCAACAGTAACATCATATAAGATGATTACATAACAAGTCATCATGTAGCATCCATCATCAAGCCCTTTTTTCTAATCCACAAACATGACTTGTGATAAATGCAGTGCCTCTGTGTGTAGATGTTTCTGTCCTACTCTCTCTCAGTGGGAGATTGTTGACCCGTTGTGTCTTAACAAGGCACAGATTAACAGAGAGACTGCTGAGATAAAAGAGTCACACACTCGACACTGAGTGCTACTCTCATTTGAAGAGGCTTCATTCATCAACCACTTAATAACAAAAAGCAGCTGACAGCTTATCAGTGACAACCAGTCTGTGATTGATCCTCTAATTATTGATCAGCCATGTCATCCCGTTACACCGTAAAATACTGGGGTGGGGGAGGGGGGTTGGGGGGGGGAGAAGGAACAAGGGAAAATGAATGAAAGAAAGAAATATATAGTCATTAAAACTGCAAAACTAAAGCAAATGGTGATTATGTGGAAAGAAATAAAATAAACTTTAAAATATAGAGAGACAAAGAAAGGAGAAGAAAAGCGATGATGAGATAATAAAAGACAACGCTGCAAAATGCTAACCTTTTTTTTTGCAGGTATAATAATCACTTTGCTTAGCAAGTAGCATGCAAATGTCGACTCGAATTGCTAAATACAAAGCACAGCTGAGACAGATTAATACAGTAGATGATGGAATATCAGTTGTTTTTCCGGTATTAATTCATGATACGTGACCTCAATGATTTCAACATTTGCAAAATATTTATTGTCAGGACCACAGGGATGGATTATTAGGGATCTGCTCCATCTCCTAATCAGCACAGCAAAACTTTATCAGCCCTAGACCTTCCCTGTCATGTTTTAAATAATACTGCTTAGTGAAGTTTAGCAAACAAATATGATTGGGGATAAAACAGCATCAATATCAGTTAGAAAGGGAAAACAAGCTGTGTCCTGTGTTCTACACTACACTGTTAGCACACTTTCAGGCTTCATGCCCAAACACATCAGCAGATTCATTAGTCTACTGAAAATAAATTCACCCAAATCACTTTATTCTAGAGAACAGAAAAAAACTCTGTTCAATGGTATATATTTCATTGTGAAGCAGAGTGGAGGATGTATCCACAGACCTGCTGATATTAAGGACATGTTAGAGGGAATCCTCTTCCTCCTCCTCCTCCTCCTCTTTGTCTCAGTTTCCATGTGTCTCTGTCTCCACGCTGTGCTGGGCAAGCTGACAGGATGTTAAGTCCGGGTAAACCAGCATAGGAGGAGGAGGGAGACGGGGTGAGCAAGGTACAGAAAGCATGTGTGGAGAGATCCCTTAAGTTGGACAGGTGAAGTCAGGTGAAAGCCTCTGGACTTGTCGGTGGTTCTCTTGGTGACAGTAGGGTGAAGGATGTGCAGGTTAGTCACCTTAGCGACAGGACACCTCTACTTGTTCTCTTTGTGACCTTCTGCTCCATCACCATGGATCAACAGCAACAACCTCGCCACAGCAACCAGCTAAAGATGATGAATGACCACAGCTGAGTGTCTGTCACAGTCAGACAGGATGTGATATCATACAGGGGGTGGGACCAGAGTAGAAAACACAGTGACCGTTTTTATTACGTAGCAGCAAATTAAACCAGTGTGTAAATTAAAATATACTAAATGATAATTAACATAGTTAAACCTTACTTATTTAAGTGCTGTGAAAAAGTATTTCACCCCTTTCTGATTTTTTATGTTTTTGCATATTAGTCAAAGTTTAAAAATGTGAATAATACACAAAGATAACCTAAATAAAGTAAATACAAAATTAGGTTTTGAAGCATGATTTGGTATGGTAAGTAAAATTTGTGCAAAATCAGTGTAAAGTAAATTTTATAGCATTTCACATTTGCAAAATATTTATTAAGACCCTTTTTTGGCTTGGAAAACTATTTTTATTTTTACTATAGAATCTATATGAGAATAGCACTCATTCCATGATCAGAGTCTGTTAAAGTCCTACGCCCGCACATCTAATTCTGCTTTTAGGTGATCACCGTAGATTTTTTGCAGAAGGAGTGGTATACAGTATACATCAAAACTGGTGGAGAGCATGCTAACACACATAAAAGCAGTGATTGCATCATTGAGGTGATTACTTTAAATTTATGCTCTAAATAACAATAGTTTTATTTGGAATTTAGGAGAAATATTGTCAGCAGTTCACTACATGCACATATAAAGGATCAAATCTGAGAAACTGATTATTTTACTGTCATCTGTTATTTTTTATCAGAGCGGTGAGTTTTGTATAGATTTGGTTTTGAGAAGACTAAACAAAGCACCGTTCTTGTCTTTTGCAGATTATAAATCGAGTTTTCTGTGTTTCCAGGTGGTGGTGTCAACAACAGTGAACGTAGACGGCCATGTTCTCGCAGTTTCTGACAACATGTTTGTTCACAACAACTCCAAACATGGACGCCGAGCCCGGAGACTTGACCCATCTGAAGGTATGAAGTTAAGAGTTTTAATGTGGCTTAAAGACAAGGGGACCCAGTACAGAACCATGAGGTTCACATTTCACCTGTGGTGGACTTAATTCAAGATATCACTGCAAGACATTAAATCAAGGAGAAATTAAAATCAAATGTGTATTGAATCTTGGAGACAAAAAGATGACTCTCACACACTAATCTGAGATTATACCTATGAGCTTCTGTCAGATTTTGCTGCATCTCTCCCCAGAGTAACAGGCTTTTGTTAAACTGGATGATGACACATACTGTGGCTAATAGGATTTCTACTTCTGCTATTGTTTCCAGTTCCTCAAAGGTCAGCGTTGTTGAGAGAGTTGATGCCAAAAATGTACATGGTATTTCTGTGTGAAAGCCACTCACTGGTTTATTTCATCACATAGTCAGTTACTAATTTAAAATGAACAGATTTTGTCTGATATTTAGCTACAGAATAAAAATATTCATAAATATGCCTAAAATAAATAAACCAGGGAACCTGAACAGTCAGAGAGAGGAGTGTAATTTGGTCTTTGAAGAGAAATCACCCCAGTGGCTTGTGGGTAGGAAGACCAGTCTCCTTACTGTCCCCAGAGAAGACTCTGTGTGTGTGTGTGTGTGTGAGTGTGTGTGTGTGTCTTTTTGTGGGCCATTCAACCTCTTTAATTGCCCTCCTAATTAAAGACAGTAACCATAGAAACCACCCCTCCCAATCAGAGTGCAGTAGAGTCCCGTGGGTTTGAACCCTCTCTCACATTTTACTGTTTCTGCTGCTTCTTCTCTTGGTTCTGTTTTTTCACATTTACCATCACACAGTTACAGTCTTTAAAGCAGCCAACATGAAAAACATCTGAAGAACCAGTAACTGTAGTTTTAAGATTGACTGTAAAAAAAAAAAAAAAGAAAAAAAAGTAAATGACAACAGGTTCATCTGTGTCTCAGAATTATTTAGATATGTATGGACTGGGCTGCAGCTATCGAGTATTTTAGTAATTTATTATTTTATTGATTACTTCATAGATTCAAGTTTTCTCATAAAAGATCATCTTTGAATCTTTGTTAAAGAGCAGCAGTAAATTCATTAAAGAGAGAATGAGAAAGGTCTCTTAAATTTAACAACTAATATACTGTATATTTTTAAAGCTTTCATTCTTGACTTTTAGAAATAAATATGATCAAATATTTGTATTGCTTAAATTTCAGATAATAAAAGTACATAATGCCTTTCAGTTGTACACCTTTACAAGTTTCAACCTTACTACAGCTCAGGCAGTGGTACTTTACCTGTCTTGACTTCAGATCTACTGTAGTTGTGAATGATGATGATGATGATGATGAGAAATGTGTGGGGTTATCCTTTACTGCTGAGGTGAGAATACATAAAGAGTTAGGGTTATGGGCACATACTGTACAAATAAGAAATACCATCTCAAAAATGTTTTCTAATAATTTTCTCAATATCACATTCATCTGCATTTTTCTGTTATTACTCACACAGAGTGAGTTTCAGTCTGGTTAAACCCTGTTAAATAAGATCATTAAGATAATAGGAATAATAAGAACACACATACAATAAAGTTCTACAGTTCTTTAATGAAGTAGAAGATTTACAAACACAGTTGTTAGTACAACAGCAGTACAATGGCCTGCTCAGGAATAGGACAGAATAGAATGGAATAGAGGTCAGGTGCTGTAATGTCATCTGAAGTCGTCAGTGATGAGATTAGCTGCTCTGCCACACACACACACACACACACACACACACACACACACACACACACAGTACTTTCATTTCACTTTATAATTAATCTGCAGCCGCACTTGAAAGAAGAGAGAGAAGTAGTCATTACTGGCTGTGTGAGTGTGTGTGTGTGTGTGTGCGTGTGTGCGTGCGTGTGTGGTCATGAGCTAAGCTAAAGCGGATAAAAGCCACGACCCAATTAAATCACGCTCTGTATGTGTGTGCGTGTATGAATTGATTTAATTCTCTATACCATTGTTGTGAGGACATTTTTACCCAGGACAGAGAGTGTGTCCAGTCCTCACACCTTTAGGACCTATTTATGGGTTCAGGAAGTTCAAGGAAGATGAAATATGACAGTGAACAGTGGGCTTGGAGCCCAAAAGACGACTGCAAGTTAACCTGGACAGGATACAGTATAATTACTGAAAAGAGTCAGAAATAGAAATATGGTTTAGTTTTGTCTAATTTTTCACTTTAACCTAGACACTCAACCTAAAAACCATGACATTACTATGCTGTAGGGGGAAACAAACCAGGAAGAGTGGGCCATAAAAAACGATAAGGTGAAAATGAGGAAGAGGCAGGTGCTGCTCTTTTACTCTTTCCTCCCACTTTTAAGACAGATGTAGAGAAGTCACTGGTTCAGGGGTAATGTGGACCAACAAGTCAAATCATCAATAAGGGTCCAAGATGTTTTCCAATCTTAAGAGGCTGGTGCTGCTCCTGTGTGCTGTAAAACAATGGATCAAGACAGATGTGTACCATTTTGAGAAGTATGCACCAGGTTCCAGGCTGTGGACAGGTGTCCTACCAGCACGAGAAGATCTCTCTAACATTTGCAGCACTTAGATCATGGGCTATGGTCTCTTTTAAACCATCTCAACCACTATATATATATATATATCTATATATATATATATATCTATATATATTTATATATAGTGGTTGCAA
The DNA here is from genome assembly GCF_900324465.2 of Anabas testudineus. Taxonomy (NCBI): domain Eukaryota; kingdom Metazoa; phylum Chordata; class Actinopteri; order Anabantiformes; family Anabantidae; genus Anabas; species Anabas testudineus. Next base: position 18,464,879 of record NC_046628.1, on the reverse strand, counting down.
CCATAAGATGATGTTAAAGTCTTTGTGTGGTGGTGTACGTTAGCATGGGAATAAAAGCAGGAGTAGACTTCAACAAAGGCACAGAGCTTCATTTCCTCTGCTGGTTGACATTACGTAACAACCAAACACTGTTCGTGGCAAAGCTGCTTATACAACTGCAGTTTTCCAGTCACTGACATATGAGGTATTAGTACGGCCACAGTACTAACAAAACACAAGCCTGTGACTCTCCCTGTGTGTCTTGTCCAGCAGCCACTCCGTGTATTAAAGCCATCAGTCCCAGTGAGGGCTGGACGACGGGGGGAGCCACCGTCATCCTGATAGGAGACAACTTCTTTGACGGCCTACAGGTCGTCTTCGGCACCATGCTGGTTTGGAGCGAGGTAACTCACTGAGCCAGCAATGCAGTATGACTGTGTTTATACAGTATACAAAGTACATAGTAGCACTTTTTTTTATTTTTTTACTTGAATCACTCTCCCCCAGTTGATCACACCTCACGCAATCCGGGTCCAGACTCCTCCACGCCACATTCCCGGGGTTGTCGAGGTCACGCTGTCTTACAAATCCAAACAGTTCTGCAAAGGAGCACCGGGACGCTTTGTCTACACAGGTAGACTCTGTCATTAATAACACTGTGCCTTTATGAAGTCATTTTTCTCTATTTTCTGGTCACTCTCAGACCTCCCCATCGACCCCACCCCCATCTTTCAGTGGCTCCCTGCATTCAGACTCTTTTACCTTGATCCCGTAACGCTCTCTATCGCTGCTCCGTCCCTTCGTCCGTAGTATTTCTTAGTCTTTGTGGAGCCGGTCAGTGAGGGTGTTTCTGTTCATACTGTCAGAGTAATTACACACATTTAGATCCCATTAACCCTCAAAAGCACAGACCTTCATGTTAAAGGCCTGTGTGCAGTTTGACACACATGCACACACACTGTGTGATGTCATCAGTCACATGGCCTCAATTTTAATATGGCAGCTGCTTTCACACCTGAGTGGTTTGGAGCATTTTATCCCCTTCACCTCCACCTCTATAAAAAGAGGAGAGGAAATGGACGTAGAAGTTATGTCTATGGAAAATCATACAGTTTAATATAAAAGCTGGGACTGAGCAGTAGGACAGCAACATTCTTCAACACACAGCTGTGGCTCACCCTTTTGATGAAGATCGACCGTAGAGTATTGATCGCTCCAATGTCTCCGGTGTGAACACGAGCGCACACACACACACGCACACAGCAATAACAGAATCACAGCATATCAGTGTCTCTCTATCCCCATTTTGTCTAAATACAGAGGTCAAACTTCAATTTATTAACCTGTTAAAATGTGGAAAACACTGATCATGGAGAAAGTTTAGGACAGTAACAAAAGTGTCACACAAGCACCACAAGAATATAGTCCAAACAATAATCCACAGGGCTAACTCAGAGGTCAAGGGTAATCCAGGTCATGCACGGTTAGGCAGTCCTAAGATAAGTCCGACAGGCAAAAGGTCGAAAACACAGGGAGATCCAAACAGAAACAGAGCAGGGTAGGAAACAACGAGGGAGAAAACAGACCAGAGGGAAAACTCACAGAACCAGAGGGGTAAATGGGAAGCAGGGTCAGGTCAGGCTGGTCCAGTGAGGGGGAATCCAGAAGGGGTGCAGGTCCAAGAAAGGGAATCAGGCAGGTCCAGGTACAGGTCTGGTACCGTGAGCAGGGGGAATAACTGGGAATAAACAGAACTCATAGCACCAGGGGGTCAGGCAAGAGACAGGGTCCAGAGCAGACAGAGTCTGAAAAATTCCAAAACAAGTCAGTCCAAGAGAAACGCTGGATAGTGTCTGGGTATAGAGAACAGACAGGGGAAACAGGTGAGCAGGCCGGTATTTATAGAGTGGGGGAGACCAGGTGTAGTCAATTAGGTGACTGCATGTCAACAGACTGGAAAGAGGAAACAGGAAGTTGCCAAAATAAGAGCATGGGGGAAATAAAGGCAGCAACGAGGCTGGAATCATGACAACTTGATGCTTCTTTCTGGTTTCTGCTTGTGCTGTAATTTATCACCTGAGGGTTAAAGGAGACGACACCCATCACCTCTCAGCTGTTGTTACTGTAGAGTGGACCCTGTCCACAGCACTGCTGTCATAGCGTCTATAGTATTATAAATCATTAATAAAGAAGATAAAAAGGACACCAGAGCTGTTCCCAAATGCATCCGTCTCTTCAGAGCATCAGAAGAAGGGAGCTCAATGATCGGTGACATTTCAGATCAATACACACAGAGCACATCTTTATCAACAGCCACTAATAGCAGCATGTCAGTGAAACTCTGATGACATCTGGAGACTGCACAGTCAGATATTATTGATCAGCTTGTTACACAGTTTGGTGGCATGTCTGATTAAAGTGTTTTGTCACACACAAATAGGTAAAAACCGAACAGCATTAACGCCCAACTCTTCATTGGAATAGCTTCAACTGTGTTTTACAGAGATCTCATAACAACAGAAAATATTCATTTGATTATGTGAAATTTATTGATTTGTGGATATTTTCAGTAGATGAGAAACTTGAGAAGCCTTTAAAGGTAAATTCAAAGACACAGTGAGGATAAATGCAGGTTTGATCCATAAAGAATCTTTACGGGAGAGAAGACGGACAGACTGCAGGTGATAATAAACTGGATAACAGTCAACAACACAAGGTCACACACCCTGAAACACAGTGACACACAATCAGAGAGCAGGCTGCAGATAACACAGACATCTGGAGAGCTAACACTCTGCTAGAACTGCTGCTTGTTCCGCTCTGTGAGCCTTCAAGGACTGAAGACACACACACACTCTCTGTTTGTGATGTATAGTAGAGTCAGTCTAAAGCTTGTTAAACGCCACTGAACCAAGACGGGATTATGATTCATGCACTTCATGCACACACACACTGACACACTCTTCGCTGTGCTCGGCTGCGTTCACTGATGCTCTGATTTATCACCTCCTAACAGTTTAAACTGTAAATGACGTTAGAGGAAGGGGAGAGAACCGCACTGAGGACGTCTGACTGATTCCAAGTGTCTCAGGATCAGAGAAACACACAACACGACTTTTGGTTTCTGTTCAGTCATTCTGGGTATTTGCTGCTTAGCAATGAGACTAAAGATCTTTATCTGATCTTTGAGTGAATCGTCCTTGTTCTGAATATTTGATCATTTCTGAGTGTTATGTTTGGGGAAGTTGTGTATGAACTGCAAGGTCACAGAATTTCTAACCTAATCCAAAATCAGTCAAATTTAATCTTTTCTTTTTTCATTTATTGATTTTGTTGTGAAATATTCTATTTTTTCAAATCACTGCCACAACATCATTTATTGGAGAAATACTCAGTTTTATCCAGTAACTTTTACTACTTTTAGACTGAAACGTGTCACATGTAAAACCAACTGTATCATCTAAAAGTTGTAAGGAAAGCAACATTTTCCTATGTGTTACACATGAAATTGTTTATTTTACATGTGACATGCATGTAAACAAACACGGTAAATGACGACACATAATTAAATTTGTCTTTCGGACGCTAACAAAGCTTCTTCTCTTCCTCCTCAGCATTAAATGAACCCACCATAGACTACGGCTTCCAGAGGCTACAGAAGGTCATTCCTCGTCACCCCGGAGACCCAGAGAGACTACCCAAGGTACACACACACACACACACACACACACACACACACACACACACTCAGACAGGCAGCGGTTTGTACAAACAAGGACAGAGAATAAGTGATTATTGTTGGTGCTTTTTCCATCAGACTGTGTTCTGGTTGGCTGCTCAGAGTCTTGATAATCATCAGCTGCTTCTACTGATTGTCCTGTTTAACTTGTGTCTGTGCTGACACAAACTGAGCCTTCGTCTTTAGCAAAACACACGCTCGCACTTTATATTTCACACAAACAGACAGATATACGGCCTTGGTTTGTGGCTGTTTTTGAATTTTAAATAGCATTGATAAACATTTAATGATAAATTTATATTATCATCCACAAACTGCTAAACAAAGAGAAAATCATCCAGACAAACGAAGGACTGAGCTGAAGAATCACTATTTGAATATGTGTACTTAGAAATAGTCACGTGAGCTAAGCAAACACGGTCACTTTCCACATGTCCGGTTCTTAAACATGATCGACTGTCTCTGCACGTCTGTGCAGCAGTGTGCACATGAAGAAGCGGTTTGACTTATGGTCATATTAACCAAACTAATTTCAAAGTTTTGGAGATCAGCTCTTCATGTACATGTGTGCACCTGAGAGATGAAGACAAAACTTCGGTCACAAACACTGGCAGGTCCTGGACCAGCAGGCTGCTCACTTCTCAATATGTAGATCGGTGGCAGGAGGAAGTCTGCAGCGTGTTTTCAGTCTCCAGCAGCTCTGATGTGAACTGACATGCTGTTAGCTCCATAATGAAAACCACATCCCACCACATCTTTAATAATTCATCTGTAATGGTTTTATTCAATTACCCACGCTGCAGAGTGACTGTCGACCACAGAAAGTCTACTAACTGGAAGTAATCCTGATGTTGGACTCAGGCAGACGTCTGAACGGCACCTTTTGATTTATACATGAGCGTGTTTACATGTGCACCAGTGATGTTCAGGACTGTTGTGGGTTTAGATCCTGGGACTCCTCAGTAACTGTGTCCTGTACCTGTAACCTGAACCTGAAAACCAAGTCTCAACTCTGAGACCACAAAAAAATCCCAACAGGGATGAAACTGAAACTGCACAAAGACACATTAATTCAAGACACAACGGGAAAAAGCAAAAATTCTACGAGCACACACGAACAAGATATGTGTGTGTGTGTGTGTTTCTATGTGTGTGTGTGTGTTTCTATGTGTGTGTGTGTGTGTTTCTATGTGTGTGTGTGTGTGTTTCTATGTGTGTGTGTGTGTGTGTGTGTGTGTTTCTATGTGTGTGTGTTTGTGTGTGTGTGTGTGTGTGTGTGTGTTTGTGTGTGTGTGTTTCTCTGTGTGTTTGTTTCTGTGTGTGTGTTTGTGTGTGTTTGTTTCTGTGTGTGTGTGTGTGTGTGTGTAAAGCCTATTGGCAAACAGGGAGGCTGAAACAGTCAAATCAGGTAATCAGCGAGTGCAGCCATGTGGCAAGAAAGGAGATGGTGTGCACACACACACAAACACACACACGATTATCATCTGTCTTTATCTGATTTATGAAAAACTCACTCTGTGTTTTAGTTTCCATGTTTCTGCCTCTTTCTTGCCCTCGGTTATAAATAACACTCATCTCAACCAGGTTCTAGTTTTTATTTTCTCCCTCCTACTCTTCTGTTCCCGGTCTGGAATCCAGTTCTGGAATGATGCCAAGGAGTTCCCAGACCTGACCCACCCCACATTTGGTTTTTGCGATAATGACTTTGTAGGATGGTTTTTATCCTACAAAGGGGAGGGGGCTCAGACTGGTCCAGGACTCTTTGATTGTTTCTCTGATTATTGTCTCTCTCTTATGTTGTCACCATTCTCTCCAGGAATTCGGGACACGACCTTTCATTATGTTGTTTGTTGAGATGTAATTATTCTTCATGTTGCGTCTATTAAGCTTCATTTCCTGCTGCTCAGGCTTTAAGACACAATCTGGATGATCTGTGTGTGTGTGGTGGGGGTTGAGAGATGGTGCGGGTTAAAGGAATAATTGGCCTCCTCCTCAGCAATGACATCCAGCTGTATCGCCGTGGTAACCTTGTTAATATGTGTGTGTGGGGGTAGAGAGGTGCTTGTCATCTCACAATGAAACACTTGTAATAATAAGGCTTCATTTGTCCCTATAAACACTGTGTGTGTGAATAAATCTGCTCTCATGCTGCAACACACTCAAACGTCGCTCTGCGTAAACGAGCAGATTAAAGACGATCGGAGGCTGAAATGACTTCTTCTCAGTCTGTGTATGTGTGTGTGTGTGTGTGTGTGTGTGTGTGTGTGTGTGTGTGTGTGTGTGTGTGTGTTACACAGCGACACAGAGTCTGATCAGATAACCTGACAGTAAGAGCACGTTAAAGGCTGTAAATCAGAGCTCATAACATTTATTTATGATCCACAAAATGATATTTGTAACGCAGAGGAGAAAAGAGGATAAAGGGATGATATTCAGAGAAAGAGATAGAGGAGACACAAAAACAACACATTTTAGAGGAAAGAAAGAGGGAAGAGAAAATGGACAAAGGAGAGAAACAAGACTGAGGAACAAAAAGAAAAGAATTGAATAAGAAACTGGAGGAAATCAAATTAGGGATGAAAAAAGAAAAGAAGAAGAATGTGGAAAGAAAGAAAATTAGACGAGTAAAGAAAAAATGTAGGAGAGAAGAAGAAATGAAAGAACAGTGAAGAGATGGATGATGGAAAGGGAAAAGGAGGAGTGCAGTGGGTGGAGGACCGAGGGGGCGGGGTTAATTGAAAACGGCCTGAAGAAGTTTGTAATGAAAAGCAGCAGATTAATGAGAGAGTGTTTAATTAAGATAAAGACTGAAGGAAGCATCGTCCTGCCGACGCCTGATTACACACACACACAGACACACACGTGCACACACGTACACACACATTCACACACAAACACACACAGACACACACACACACGTACACACACACACACACACACATACACACACAGACAAACACAGTGTGTTAAAACAGTGTGTGTGTGTGTGTGTGTGTGTGTGTGTGTGTGTGTGTGTGTGTGTGTGTGTGTGTGTGTGTGTGTGTGTGTGTGTGTGTGTGTGTGTGTCTGTGTGTCAGTGTGCGCGCTCTGTGAGGTGTAACTGAGCTCCGATAAGAATTAGCACAGTTTATTACAGTCATGTCAACAACCACAACCACACACATACACACACACACACACACAGTGTGTTTCCATCCCCGTTTCAGTCGGTGGAAACGTCACATGAGGGGTTTTAACATATCACCCCCTAACCTTAATCCCTGCCATGTAAGTATGTGTACAGCACAGTGGAATTCCTGGTGTAGTTGCTGTGTGGAGCGTAGTTTAGTGTAAAGTGACTTCATCAGATCTGTGTGGAGCGAACATTTACATTTACATTTAGTCATTTATCAGTCGCTTTTATCCAAAGCGACTTACAAGTGAGGAACAAGGCAAGGAAACAAAATCTAAGTCAAGGAGAAAAAACATCAAAGCAAAGTGCTATCAAAAAAGTGTTTCTGTTTCAAGAGATGTGAGAATGAAAGAGTAGAAAAGTTTTTTTTTTTTTTTTAAGTGCAAAGGAAGATGCAGAAGAGTTCTGTTTTCAGCAGTTTTTTAAAGCAAACACAGAAAACCTTTATCGGATAGAATCTAGAGCTCAGTCACATTCGGGCCATTTTAGGGAAATGCGGTTCAGTTTACCTAGTTACGTCTGGAGTGAAGTTTGCCCACTGATTCTCAGTATTTTATGTGTGAGCTCCTTTCTACTCCTCTGCAGGAGGTGTTGCTGAAGAGAGCAGCTGACCTGGTGGAGGCGCTTTATGGGATGCCACATAACAACCAGGTAAGGTTTACACCTACAGTACACACCTGACTGGTCAGTTCACGTTTAGCTGGTCTGTCTGAGTAGGTGTTGAGATGTAAAGGTAGAAATATTCCATGAAGCTCAGTGAGCGGTTCAAACCTCCTCCTGCAAGTAGGGGAGGTGGGGGGCTCTTTTTATTCGTCTGTCTCCGACACGCTTCTCAACAGGCGGGTTAATCATCCCAAACACACACAGGTCGGCTGAAATGAAAGTGTAACCTTGAACAGAGAACCGAGGTTGTAAACGAATGTAAATCCAGCATTAGTTACTCTGAGTGTCTGTGTGTGTGTGTGTGTGTGTGTGTGTGTGTGTGTGTGTGTGTGTGTGTGTGTGTGTGTGTTTAAGGTCACATGACGTCTTCGTGTAATTTAACAAACAGGAAACAAACTAATCATGTGTGTTTTAGACAAAGATCTAAAGGCTCAAGTAATGAAGCAACACAATGTAAAAATCACATATAGGGAACGTGACATGATCCATGATCGACACAGTAAGACGAGATAAAAAAGACAGAAATCAGAAATAGATAAAAAACAATGAGAAGAAATTTAGGGATTTAACATGAGGCCAGATTAAGTCAGAATAAAGGAACAGAAATAAACAAAGAGCAGTATTTTATTTGTCCTGTTTTATTTTTAAACATTTCATTTGAATTAAAATGATTTAACTATGCTGCTGCTCCACAGTCTGACGTTTCATCCGACTCTCTGTGTGCAGGAGATCATCCTGAAGCGAGCTGCCGACATCGCTGAGGCTCTTTACAGCGTTCCCAGGAACCACAACCAGATCCCCTCCCTCGGCAACACCGCCTCCCACGGCATGATGGGAGTTAACTCTTTCAGCGGACAGCTGGCTGTCAACGTCTCAGAGACAACGCAAGGTACGTAGAAGTACTATGCTGTACTGCCCTTCCCTGTACTTGTACTACAGTGAATAAGGATGGCTCCAGCAGACGACCTGATCATACAGTTGACCTGTGGACACCGGAACAGCGGGGGGTTAACGAGTACTGAACAAATGAGTACTATTAGGTACCTGGTAGTATTACTCCAGGTGAGCAGCACCTTTCTACAGGATTACTAAAACTCTGTGATCCTTTTCCAGTAGGTTACAGTCGTAACACCAGCAGCGTGTCCCCGCGGGGATACGTCCCAAGCTCCACCCCCCAGCAGAGTAACTATGGCAACACCGTCAGCAACAGCATGAATGGCTACGGAAACACCGGCATGCCAAACCTCGGAGTGGCAACATCACCAGGTTTCCTCAATGGGTCGTCTGCCAACTCCCCCTACGGCAGTAAGTATCAAGGTAAAAACTACCACAACTACTCCTGTTTCCACGAGTCCTGAACCTGACCAAGAACCCTTGTTGTGTTGTGTCCTGTGGAATCACTAACCATTTATTTTTTATTCAGAATTCAGCAGATCAAATAAGAACAATGTAAAACGTAATGGGGGGCGGGGGTTGGGGGGGGTTCTTTAGTTACCAGCACAACCAGGGCTGACTAGTATGTACTGCAGTTAGTTGTTCAGATGTTGTTCATGATTTGATTCCTCAACACGTTGTCAAACGTCTTTTCTCACTTCCAACTGCTGCTGGGTGGTTTTCCTCTCTGACCCCGTACGTGCTTGTTTAAACCCGCATGTTCTTCAGTTGAGTGCCATCTTCAGGTGTTTCCACTGTGATAGACACCAGTTTGTGAACTGGTTTAAACCAGGATCGAGTCCATTCTTGATCAGCAATCAACCCAGCTTTAGTAGCTCAACTGTCAAGAATACACTTAAGTCCCAAAGAAAATGTTACCATGAAGAACAGCAGCTGGCAACTGGTTACACTGGTTTCCTACCTGGTTTGTCTGTGTTTCAGTTGTTCCCTCCAGTCCGACCATGGCCGTGTCGAACTGTAACTCCTCTCATGGAGTTTTCTCCTTCTCTGCTGCCGTGAAACAGAAAAGCGCCTTTGCTCCTGTTGTCCGACCGCCAGCTTCACCCCCACCTCCAAACTGCTCAGCCAACAATACCAATGGGCTGCAAGGTACGACAGCACCTCCTCCACCGCCTCCTCCTTGTGCAGTCCACTATCCGCTTTCCTTCATCCCTCTCACTGCCATCAGCAATAGGCTGAAAATTCACTGAATCACTCGTCCTCCACTTCGTCACCTTGTCATTTATCCTCCCACTACTTCCTCCATCTTCTTCGTCCTCCTCCTCCTCTTCTCGTGTAGTCAGACACTTTCCACACCAGCTTGTCCTCTAGTTAACATCTCACGTTTTAAAATAATAATTTTAAATAATTCTTAATTTACAATCAATTTACAATTTACAGTCTTTATTTTGTTTAAAATGTGTTTAATAGTCAGTATAGAAATAAAGATGTTTCCAATAATAAATGAGGATTAATTGGGGTTTAAATGTAGATTTAGTACATTACTGCCTAGTCTGATCATTTGTATTGTTGCAGATGATTTAAACATTTAGTGTGTTGGTGTAAAACATGTCTACAGACAAACACAATGTGTTCGTTCAGCACATACTCAAGTGTCCAATAATGAATTAATACTTAATAGTTAAATTAATTTCACATAGACATTAAAGACTGAAATTGTCACCACAAATAAAAACAATAAAATCAAAATACAGACAAAAAAACCTAGAAGATGATGAGCACAGTTTTTCCATATTTTGTTAATGTAGAGATCAGAGAAGGCAGAATCTGACTTCACAGTGAAGTGTGAACGTCAGTCTGTGTTTGAGCAGCCGCCTCAGTTTCATCTCTGGTTTCCTGTAAACACCAGTAAATGCAGAACAGATGTCGTGAACATACACAGTCGGAGTGGGTAACCTGAGTACTGTTAGCACTGCATGGAGAGTGACAGGCCGATGCATGTTTTATTCAGTCCAACCCACAGATACAACGTCTAAACACACACAGACACACACTGAGTCGGTGTGATGTCAGTGTTTCTGACAGAGAGGTTTGTTGAGTGTTAAATATTCATGCTGCTCTCCGCCTCCGCACAAAGGCCACACAGTGTTTGTGTGTTTACTGTGTGTGTTTGTGTGTGTGTGTATGCGCATCATCACAGTACATGAAAACAGCACAAACACAGTCTGAATGTCATTAATAAGTGTGAAGAGTCTCACAACTTAACACTTTTAGCCTCAGAATAATAAACATATAACACATCTAAAACTCCAGGGTAACAGGATGATTAAATATTAGCAGAGTTAGGTCAGTGTTGTCAGGTCACTCACATGTGATTTAAACTTTCTCCTCAGACGTCTCATATATTTTCTGTCTGTATTGTGAAAAAGCTCAGTCTTTGCTGCGGTGTTAATAAAACAAGTTAAGAGTCTTTTTACGGGCTTTAACTTAGTGTGTGTGATTAGCTGGTACATTAAACTGGGTCCTGCTACATGCATCTTGTCATTACAGGAAACTTAAGAGGATCATGTGATCTCAGGCTAAACACAGTATTTGTGTGTGGAGGGAGACAGTGAGGTGACAGGGACAGGTGTTTGCAGGTGTTGGTAGTTTTTCGATCTGACCGCTCACTAACATGTTCAGCAGATGGAGCCGGAGATGCTCATCGTCCTTAGAATGATGTCATTCAGTGTGAGTTCAGCTGCACATGTTTGTTCCGACCACTGGCCAGGATACGTTCTTCATCTCAGTGAGGTTTTCCTGTGAAATCAAAAATCTGAGTTTGTCAGATCTTAGGTCTTCAGATCTCTGCTAGTTGTTCTCAGAAAGTCAGTTCTCATTCCTGACTGTAGATTCCTTCTAGTTGTGAATGTGATCATTACCTGTTAGTGAGAAACAACGTCGGATTCATAGAGAATCTCCTAGTTTGCATCTCTACCTTCCTTGTTGCAGGTTTCTGGTTCCTCTTCAACAGACTTATCCAAGGCTGCATTAAGCAATGTGGTTCTGTCTGTGTGTGATGAGTGTAATAGTGGAAAATCAGCTGTGTCTCAGTCTGCTGCAGAATCACAGTGTGTTTATGTGAGACTGTGCTTCTCTTAGAGAGCGGGTTCCTGTCAGAGCTGCAGGTCTCCAGAGACCAGCAGAGACCGACAGAGCCCAACAGCTCGCTCAGCCTCCACGTAACACACAGATACACATGGATACACACTCATATATACACACACACGTATCTCGCACACGTGTCGGACACACTCTCACACAGATACCACTCTTCTGTTTTTAGAAACACTCTGTCACTGTTTGTCTTTCTTCAGAAAGTGTCCTTTTAGAAAAACACATCACTCCCTCCTTCTGTCCTCCCTCCATCCTGTCTTCCTCCCATCCTTCTCTCTGTTGTCATGGTGACCTCTCTCCTCTTTTTAAAATGTTTCACTATCAAGCTGGGAGATACTACAAGTTGTAGTATCACTGGGGGTGGGGTGGGTGAAATGGTCATATCAGTGAGATGGTAGAGATGTGTCTGTGTCAGGTTGGACCAGGTCCAGGACCCGATGCAGCTGATGCTGATGAGTCTGACTGAACTCATTTTAACCTGAACCTTATCTGCAGACCCCCCATGTTCACCATCCATTATGTTGTCATTTTGTATTGTTATTGACATAAATGTCAGAATTGTCTTTCCTATTAGTTGAAACAGATCTATTTATTGAAAGTTAAATAAATATTAATTAAGTTTAAATGTGACTCAAACATTCATCATTTTTATTGTTGTTGTTACAAAAAATCTGCATTACTTCTGTCATGTCTCTGCAGCCATGTCGGGCCTAGTTGTTCCTCCAATGTAAAAACCCTCTCAACCACGACCACCAATCACCTCAGATGAGGGGGGCCTCAGGCAGCAGGTGACCAGTCCGGACACCAGGAGTCCAGATCCTGTCACAGTGAAAAGTAAACTGTTTTCTCTGAGTGGATGGAGCCTCCGCTCTTTAAAAACATTAAAGGACTTTTTGTGCGGCAGATTTCTTCAGGTGCTTTCAGCTCTGTACTAGTCTGGTGTTATACTCATGTTTGGGGGGGTGGGGTCTGTTGGCATAAAAACTGTCACACTTGCCATGTGAAATCAATTCCTCCACCTGTGAACTCTGGTTGACCATCATCTGGATTTGGGGACAGATAAATACCTGATATGAAGACTGTAAAATGTTAAAGGCCCAAAATTATAAAACATTTGAAAACATCAGACTCGTTTAACAAAAACTCCCGACAGGTTTTTGCAGACGAAGCTTCTTCTTCTGGTTCCTTGTTTTTATTAAAAGGAAGGGTTTGTTCAAATTGTTGAATCACATCGTACCATGAGACACAAAATTTAATGTAGTTAAAGCTTCTGTTTCTAGTCGTCATCAAACTAAAAACAGATACTTAACAGCCTGAACAACATTAAACAGTTTCGTAGTTTGGAATCTAAAAAAAATAGAAGCTTCTTGGTTAAAGGGAAAAGGATAAGGAAACTCCAGCTAGAGCATGGAGCATGGCTAGAGGATGGAAGTCATATGTTAGAAACAGCAAGGTAAGAGATAACCTCAGTGTTAGGACAACAGGAAGAAACTAATATTTCAGTTTGGACAGAAGGAAGTTTCTTTTTGGGGAGTAATTATGAATTAAGCTTCCAGACAGCAATCAAAGAGAACAGGATAGCTGGAAAGAGAAAGAAAATTATATTTATTATATATGGAAACAAGAACAATATGACCCACTGACCCTCAAACTTAAACTCTTTATCTGTAAAATTCTATTGAATTCCATTTTATTTGTATAGCACCAATTCAGACGTCATCTCAAGGCTCTTTACAGTGTTTAAGGTTTAAGACCTCACAAAGTATAACTGTATACAGAATTATATAGAAAGCCCAACAACCCCACTGAGCAGCACCAGGAGACAGTAGAGAGGAAAAACTCCCTTTAGAGGAAGAAACCTCCAGCAGAACCAGGCTCAGGGTGGGCGACCATCTGCTTCGACCGGGTGGGGTGAGTGGAAAGAGGAGAGAAACAACAAGCAGGAAAAACAGTGGACAGGTTGGTAGAACCAGTAACTGGACTCTGGAGATATACAGCTCCAAGGAGGAGGATAGAGAGGGAGACAGAGAGGAGGAAACACAACTACAGGAGAGAGAAGACAAAAAGTTAATGACATGAAATGATAGAATTGAATGGATAGAGGAGAAAGAAGAGAGGAGAGGAGCTCAGTGTATCAGTAGAGGTCCCCCAGCAGATTAACCTATAGCAGCAGAACTAAGAGATAGCGGCTGGTTAGTGTAGCGGTAACATCACCACCTCCCATGTGGGAGACTGGCGTTCAATCCCAGCTGTGGCCTACCTCCAGTAGGGGTCCTTAGGCAAGACCTCCTCATGCTTACCCTGCCTACCCTTGTAAGTTGCTTTGGATAAAAGTGTCTGCTAAATGACTAAAATGTAAAGAGATGGTTCAGAGTCACCTGATCCATCTCTAACTATAAGCTTTATAAAAAAGGAAAGTTTTAAGTCTAGTCCTAAATGTGGAGAGGGTGTCTGCCTCCAGAACCTGAACTGGGAGCTGGTTCCCCAGGAGAGGAGCTTGGTAGCTAAAGGCTCTGCCTCCCATTCTACATTTGAAAACTCTAGGAACCACAAGTAAACCTGCAGTCTGAGAACGGAGAGTTCTGCTTGGACAATATGATCTCTCTTGCCAGTTCCAGTCAGCTCTGGCTGCAGCATTTTGGATTAACTGGGGGCTTTTTAAGCATTTATTGGGACATCCTAGGACAAAAGCCAAAAAGTCCTCCAACATTAACGTCCCAACCCTTTTTAACAAAGTTGTCATTTGTTACTGGTCCATTTACATTTAGTCATTTGACGCTTTTATCCAAAGTGACATAGAAGGACAGCACCTGCAAATTCATCCTTGTTAACCGTCTGATGTTCCCTTAGATCAAACAGTAACATATACGTGTTGTTCACTTCTTGTTACCAACAATCTATAATGTTGTATTTCACAGTCTTGTGAATCCAGTCAGGACGACATTTCCTCTGAGACCTGAGTCCAGAGCAGGTCTGAAATCTGAATTTGGGGCCTTTAACAGTTTTATTAAATTCAGCACAAAAACGTCTGACCTCTAACAGCACAGTGCAAACATCAGCTAAGTGAAAAAGAAAAAAAAAAAATCAATGAAAACCATCTTTATCTCTGCCCGCCACCCCCACCCCCACCCAACTATTTAGCCCCTTCCCCACATGTCTGTGCTTCTTTAATTAAACTTTAACTTTTTATGCTTGCACTGTAAAAACAAATTCTGCATCCTGATAGGCTACTGTGACTGTCTGTCTTCTTGTTCAGAGTTGTCTTTTTAATCCTTGACCCCCACCCCCACCTCTTCCCAGTGTTTTCTCTGTGGATTTTGTGATTTTTTGCCGAACTTGTAGCTGAATATTTAAACGTCACTGTGGTTGATCACACCACCCCCCACTTGTCACTGAGCTCACCGAGGCAAACTGTTTTTGTAAGATACAGATTATAAATAGTGTATTTATATCTGAGATTGTTTTTGTATAAATTGATGTCGAGTCATGTCTTCATGGGGGTTTAGAAGTGTGTGTGCGTGTGTGTGTTTATGTGGTGGTGCCACACTGACAAACAAACCATTGTTTTGTATCAGAAACGAAAACTGAACGTTAACGTCTTCACACATTAAGAGCACTGTCAATCAAAGCTGACATGTCCAGTCAGCTGCACACATTTTGGTTTTGGTTGTTTTTAATGTATATCTTATTTAAATGCTTCTGTACTGAGATGATTTTTCCTCACAGAGAATAAAGTAAGCTGATCACTCTGACAGACTCTGATCTTCTCTTTCAAAGTGAAACTAACTCAGTGTGTTGGGCCTAATAAACATTTACCCACCTGTAACATCTGTAGGAAACATCTGCAGTTCTTATGACTTTCATGCTAAATCAAAAGACTCACAGTAAGGAAAAGAACTATATATAATCAAGTGCAAAACAAATCGCTGTAGACCTGAACATGCGACAAATGCAATTAAACGCAACAGTATTAAAAATAAGGTTCTGATAAAACCTGTGAATTTTTTATTCCAGTACATCCTGGACAGCTCACCAGTCCATCACAGGGCAGAAAAACAGAGAGAGCAATTAAGGCACAGAATAAAATCAATACAGAAAACTCACTATATGTACAGAACTCCGAAGGTAGTTCAAAATGGGTCAATAATAATAGTCCAGGGTGAAAGGACAACAGATATATGACATAAATAATGAATTAAAATAATTAATAATTAATAAATAATTATTGTCAATTCCCCTCCCCCTTACAGAGGGGGGAGGAATTGTACAGATTGATGGCCACAGGTAGAAAGGATCTCCTGTGGTTCTCTGTGGAGCGTTTAATGTTAAAAAGTCTCTGGCTGAATGTGCTCCTCTGTCCAACCAACACACTGTGTAATGGGTGGGAGCGATTGTCCAGGATTGAGAGGAGTTTGAACAGCATCCTCCTCTCAGCTACAACATGTAGAGGGTCCAGCTCCACCCCCAGAACAGAGCCAGCCCTCCTGATCAGTTTGTTTAGTCTGTTAGTGTCTGCCACCTTCATGTTGCTGCCCCAGCATACCACAGCATAGAAGATGACACTGGAACCACAGACTCATAAAACATCCGCAGCATGGTGCTGCAGACGTTGAAGGACCTGAGTCTCCTCAGGAAGTACATCCGGCTCTGAGCCTTCCTGTACAGTACTGATGAGTTCTTAGTCCAGTCCAGTTTGTTGTCCAAGTACACTCCCACATATTTGAACTCAGATATGATCTCCACCTCCTCCCCCTGTATAGAGAGAGGGATGACAGGACTCCCAGATTTCCTGAAGTCCATCACCAGCTCCTTTGTTTTACTGATGTTCAGTTAAAGATAGTTGAGTCAACAAAACTGTCCACCACTCCACAGTACTCTGTGACATCTCCACCCTTAATACATCCTACAACTGCAGAGTCATCAGAGAACTTCTGAAGATGACAGGACTCTGAGTTGTACCTGAAGTCTGAGGTATACAGGGTGAAGAGGAATGGAGACAGAACTGTTCCCTGTGGAGCACCTGTGCTACAGATCACAGTGTTAGACACACAGTTGTGCAGGTGGACGTACTGTGAGCGGTTGGTGAGGTAGTTCATGATCCAGGAAATCAGGGGAGTGTTTACCTGTATATGTTTATTTTTTATTTCTGCAGGCTTGATGGTGTTGAATGCACTGGAGAAATCAAATCAATAATGTGTAATTTATATAAAAGTAACTTGTGAATATGAATAAAAGGCAGAATTACTTTAAATGACCATTCATTTCTTTACTGTAAATAAATAAGGAAGCCAGTGTAAAGACCTGAGAACTGGAGTGAAGTCTTATGTCCTGCTCTGACCTGAGACCTGAATGGGCAGCCTTATAGCTGTTGAGCTACTGAGATAAACAACTGGAAAAAAAATCTTCCATGTCGAATTACAAATCTGCTCCCAAACAAATCTTTTCAGCACCTAGACAGGTGCAGTCAGATCACAGGAGAAGAAGATTATCAGTCTGACATGTTCCTTAGTCATCAGACTTTTCAAACCTTTAACATGTAGCTGTGTTTTCTGCAGGACATGAATACTCTGCTGGTTCACTGAAACTTTCACATTCAGCAGAGCTGGAAACTTTTTTCACAATGACTTTCTGTAGTTCACGTCTCTTATCATTTGTGTTTTATATCTTTTACTTTTTGTCATCCAGGTTGAAAGTGGTGATTAAAATGTGTTTTTTTCTGTTGAGGACAGAAAAAAAGAGAGAAAACCATTAATGAACTTTTATTAAACAGCTCTCAGCGGACACAAAAGCAAAAACAGGATTTGATTAAGATGAATCACTGATAACCTCAAACCTCATTATGACAAAGACTTTTATTTATTTCTCTTTTATTTTCACTCACACAGAGTAACACAGAGGAAACTGAACTGAATATTACAGAGTTAGTTCTGTTTTGGTCTCCACTGATTTATTACTAATTCTAAAATTCTGTTTTTTACGTACAAGTGTCTGATTAAAGATGTTTTTCTAAGAAACCTGTCTTAACACAGAGCAGGTGAGTGTGGTTCATCCTGACAAACACAAGAGTTGAGAATGAAGATTAAAGCCCTGTTCAGTGTGAACACTTCCTTCCTTCCTACCCTTGTCTCACTTGTAAGTAGTGTCTGCCAAATGACTAAATATAGGTTAACACAAGATGGCGGCCTCCAGTGTTGTTGTCTGCTGCTGAGTGGAGACAGTGACAATGAAAAGTTCACCAAACAACCAGGCACAAAAACAGAGGAGCCGCCTCAAGAAACAAAAAAATCCAAATCCCCAGAGACTTCTTAGTCCAGAAAAAAGAACACAGTAGGCCCAGAGGTCAGAGAACCAGAACCAGAATTAGTTTTGGTAGACTGAATTCAGGCAGAGACAGATTTCATTAATTGAATAAGTTAGTGAGTGAGTGAGCAAGCAAGAGAGCGAGCAAATAAATGAATGAATGAATAAATAAATGAATGAATGAATGAATGAATGAATGAATGAATGAAAACACTCTGAAACTGCTTCAGTGGGAACAAGAGCAGACAGTCTGACAACTTGAGCTGCTTAAATAGGGAGAGATGCAGGTGAATCGAATCAAGCTGATTAGAGCGGCCCAGACCTGAAATAATGAAGATTTCAAAATAACAGTCTCAGAACAGGAAGTCAGAAGCTGAATCACAACAATGCTGAACTTTGTAACACTTGAACTGGTTAAACTGTGGTCTGTAAAAGAGAGTATAGCAGCCAGTCCTGCAATACAGTGGTTTAATGGGTTTTATCTACATTATACATTTTCAGACCTCCTTCATACAATAGCACATCTCAGCGATGTGTATATAAGAGACGAATTGCACCAAGAGGAGCTTTCAGCCTTTTCATACACAACAATTAATTTATTACAAAACAAACTCTGTGTGGACTCTCAGCTCGGGGGTCTCTGGGGAGAAGAAGATTCTTAAGTCTCACTTCTGAAATTCCACCTCCAATCTCTAGATGACATTTCTTCCCTTCCCACTCACCTGTTTCCTCTGTCCTCTGTCCCAAACTGTCAGGTTCCTCGTGTAGCCTTTACAGCCTGTTTTGGATCTCCTGTGTTTGTTCTACCTGCACTGCTGTTGCCGACCTCCACCTCTTTCATTTTGTTTTTATAAACACAAAGATACAAGTGTAAAAACCTTTAAGTTTTCTTTTACATTTCTACTGCACAAGCTTAAAATGTGAAGTTGAACCTAGTCAGTATCTCAGCACAGCAGCAACATTATATTAGATATGATTAAGACCCAGGAGAATCCTAGAAGGCCCAGGTTCATCTATCTCCACTGGTTTTAAGAATCAGACTCAGTTACAAATGTGTGAATATGACCTGAGGTGAGTCCTGTGTTCTAATTATCTTGCTCTGTCTTGTAGAGGGACTCGGTATAAGACTCTAAGTTTTTATTTTTGTCCACATCGTTCTTATGTGGCGACTGAATGTTCCTGGACAAAGGTGTGTCTCCTTTGTTACCACAAACTAAGATGATTTATTGCTCCAGCATGAGGTTTCTGCTTGGTCTCCTGGTCCTGGACTTAATGGAGGAGGTACTGGAGAGTTACTATGCCATCAGACAGATTGTTTAAATCCTGTGATGCACATGAAACTGTTCAATCATCAGGACAGAGGTGTCAGCTGAATGATGAGGTTCAATCAACTACAAATCACTTTATAGTTCCTATTTAGACATGAGATATAACTTACTTTTGTGTTAACCTCATGTCCTCGTCAGCAGTAGAACCTGTAAACCAGCAGGCTGTACCTACTGAGCTAGCAGCTAACATGCTAAATGGCACTGTGCCCTGACAGCAGCCGGCACACTAAGCTTTAGCACACAGCTCTAATGGCTCTTATTCAGACTTTTCTTATCCTGATCCTCATCACCCGTACCAGCCAGTGTAAGAAGGATCAAGTATCTCCCAGTTGTGGGTCAGTACATTTTAGCCCAAAGCTGTTATGCACAACTACAAACTCTAAGATCGTTACCTGATCTTTCAGTATCTATACAGCTTCATTATTTTAGTCTGTGCAGTAAACCTGGATCCAAAGAGTCTCAAGAAAGAAAAACTGGATTTCAGAGAGTCAGGAGCAGACCACTATAATCCCAGTCTCAGGATAACATTATTCTGTTTCTGTTTCCAGGCCTTCACACACCCAGAGCTCGGGGGTCTCCCTGAGGACCTGATTGAGAGCAGGGAGCTCTGGTTGCCGTGGCAGCAGCAGCAGATCCCCTCCTCCATCAGCACTCGTTTTCCTTTTCTCCTGTCTCTCTCCTTTGTCTCTGTTTCTGTAGTTTCTGACCTGCACTGTTTCAGAGCAAAATGACACATTATGTTGAGTTAAGAGAGACGGCATCCATCCCACTTTAGATGGTGCGTCTCAACTCTCTAGAAATATGGCAGAGTTTATTAGACGACCTAAACCCTGACATCTCTGAGTGGAGCCCAGGACGTAGAAACGCAGTCTTATACACCTCTCTGCAGCTTCCTAACAGCCGTCACACCCCAAAAACTACCATAACCCCATAGAGACAATGTCTGCTCCCCGACTACGTAAATTGTCAAAAACCAACAAGAGGAGTGATTCATAAAAACCTAATAAAAGTAAAGACGACTCCTCTCTCAGAACAAAATAAAAAGAAAACAATCAAATGTGGACTTTTAAATATCAGATCTCTCTCGTCTAAATCCCTGTTAGTAAATGATTTGATAACTGACCATCAAATAGACTTATTCTGTCTTACTGAAACCTGGCTGCAGCAGGATGAATATGTCTCTCTGAATGAATCGACCCCCTCAAGTCATGTTAATTATCATGTTCCTAGAAACACAGGTCGGGGTGGAGGAGTAGCAGCAATCTTCCACTCAAGTTTGTTAATCAACCCCAGACCTAAACGTAGTTTGAATTCATCTGAGAGCCTCACTCTTAGCCTCTCTGATCCTAACTGGAAAAATCAAAAACCAGTCCTGTTTGTTATTGTGTACCGTCCTCCTGTCCCTTACTCTGAGTTTTTAACTGAATTCTCAGAGTTTCTATCTGATTTAGTTCTTAGTGCAGATAAAGTCATTATAGTGGGTGACTTTAATATCCATGTAGATGTTGATGATAACTTGGGTGGTCTCATATGGTCTCAGGCTAAACTTTTCAGCTCAGTGGTTCCACAATGGTGGAGCGACCTACCCACCTCTGCATGCTCAGCTGCCTCACTCTTAGCCTCTCTGATCCTAACTGGAAAAATCCAAAACCAGTCCTGTTTGTTATTGTGTACCGTCCTCCTGTCCCTTACTCTGAGTTTTTAACTGAATTCTCAGAGTTTCTATCTGATTTAGTTCTTAGTGCAGATAAAGTCATTATAGTGGGTGACTTTAATATCCATGTAGATGTTGATGATAACTTGGGTGGTCTCATATGGTCTCAGGCTAAACTTTTCAGCTCAGTGGTTCCACAATGGTGGAGCGACCTACCCACCTCTGCATGCTCAGCTGCCTCACTCTCAGCTTTCAAAAACCTGCTGAAAACAGAACTCTTCTGAGCCTTTCTCTCTACACACACAAAAAAATAATCCTGCACTTAATTCCCATGAAACTGAAACTGCTCTTTTTAGAGCACCTCACTTTAAAGTTTGTCTCCTTGGATTAGATATTTGCATTGTATCTCACTTGTAAGTCGCTTTGGATAAAAACGTCTGATGGATGACTAAATGTAATGTACATGTTCACAGGTGTGACTGTGAGTGTTTGTTTGGCTTTATATGTAAGCCATGGTATAGACAGGCTACCCGTGTCACCGTTTCGGCCTGGCATCAGGCCAAGCTGAAGCTTCCCCTCACTTCTCCACCTCACTCTCCCTCTGGACTCCGCCCACCAGCCCATTTTTTCCCTCTGCTCACAGCAATCAGCTGAACATTGGACTCACCTGTGCCCACTTTCCCCTACAAAACTCTCCTCAGCCCTTGTCCCCTCTGTCAGTTCGTCGTTGCTCCCAACCTGTTTCCAGCCTGTTTTCCATGCCTGTTCCTGCCCGTCCTCCTCAGCCCTGTCTGCCTCTGGATTCCCTGGACTTTGTTTCCCCCCTCTGAATTCTGGACATTATTACCTGTGTTCCGCGTGAGTGTTTTCCTGCCTTTAAGCAGTGGTTTGGTTTTGTATTTTGAGATCCTGAGTTGTTACTTTGTTTTCAGCCATTCCGTTAGTTTTACGTTGTCACTTTGTATCCCTGTTTTCCTGCCGGTTTTGTAGTGTCCGTTGACACCCTCCTTAGTTTCCCTTGATTTTGTAGTTTTCAGTAATAAATCCTGTTTTCATCCCATTCCTGCCTCGTCCCCCTCCTTACGTGTGACAACCTGTCCATGTGTAGACGGCCTCTTGCCAAATGAAAACTGGGATAGCTTCCAGCACTTCTGTAACCCTTAAGTGGACAAGCAGTTAAGAAAACTGATGGACGGACAGTTTGAAATAATACATAAATAATATATATTACCAAACAAACAAATAACAATAAAATAATAGAATCCTGATCGGTACTTAGAGAAACATTTAATTCATGATCAGAAGCTAAATTTATAATTGTTCAGCTCTTTAAAATCAGATATCATGCTTTCTCTGTGTGTTTAGCTGCAGCTTGTTCTCTCAGAGTGATGCTCTCCATTACTGTTGATCAATAGACGACCTATTGAACACCCTGATATTGATCATTAGTATTGACACACTCTGCGTCTGTGTTTGTGTGTGCGCATGACCTGTCTCCCCTTGTTTATAAGTGTGATGCAGGTATTCAGTCACGTCCAGCTCGTTAACCATGCTTTACCTCGTTAGTGATTTGACTGAATCTTTTAGAGTCATCTGACTCAAGTTAACAAGCAGGTACTTTCAACTGTTCTTCTGTTACAGCGAAAGTTTCTACACAACTCAGTTTATCTGTTTCTATTCATTTGTTGTTAGAACATGGAAGAAATATAGGTTAATGTTTGACTGAGGTGAAATTGGTTTAAACTCTATTCATCTGCTGTGAGTTAAAATCAATAGTTAATGTTCGACACTGAGACCAACATTTGTGTTGTAAAATGCTCCAAGCTAAAAGTTTACTTATTAAGTAACATATTAAGTAAATCAAGTAAAGTTGTGTTTTATGTACTTTTATGTAGCTTCTAGTTTGTGGTTTAGACACTTTGCCAACTAAATAAGGTGAAAATGAGAAAGACCAAAGTCCTCTGTGGTTTTACAAATAAACCGGGAATTATTTTAGTCTGAGATTTTGAAACACGTCTGTTTGAGTCGACTATGCTCTAAGAAACTGTGTTTTAACACAGAACCAGCTTCAGCTTCACCAGTTTTCTTCTTCTAAAGTTACCTTCATTCTCTCTTGTCAGAGAGAAACAACAAAGCCTGAGTTTGGTTTTACATACATACCAATGGATGTATTGCAGCATGTTGGAGCCTTTACACACATCTATGATGATCTCGTCATTACACACAGTTTAAACTAACACAGCTATGTCGCTGTGACGACCGCTAGCTGTAACCATAGAAGGGTCGGGGTGGTGGCGGGGTATGGGTGTGCGGGGGCCATGTTTGTTGATTAAACTGAAACAAGGCAAACAAAACGACAAAGCAAACTAATTACCTGCAAACAGACCTGATCGGCTGAGATGCTAACAAGGCTTAACGAGGTCACATGTGTTTACTTAGGGGAGTGTGTGTGTGTGTGTGTGTGTGTGTGTTTGAGGGTTTGATGCTAACAGGATGCAGCAACATCAAGATAACGTTTCTCAATGTTTCCTGAACACACATATGCAGCTGAATAATTTATGTTTTTTAGCTAAAAGACTGTCTTCAATAAAACAGTGTATATGTGTGTGTGTGTGTGTGTGTGTTTTGAATAAAATATCTGTTGTCATGTCGACAGATGAATTATGAAACAACACTTTATGGAGCCGTTCAATCAGTCTGACACTGTTGTCGCTCTGACCCACAAACCTGTTTTTGTTGAAGACAAGCAGAAGACGGAATGAATGTAGGTACATGAAATCTAAACCTCCAGACCCACAGTTCTCCACAAAGGAGGTGGACACATGTTAAACTGCGCTGCTCATCAGAACCGACAAAGGGGAAGAATCAAGTTTGGTCACATGAAGATGTAGAGATCGATTACTAACTGATCATGTTTTTTGGACTGATTATTTCCTTCACTGTGTCTGTATGAAACTGGACATCAGGGCTGAGGTCTGTAGGACAAGCTCACATTCTCTGTCTGGTGTGTAAGAAAAGTATGTACAGCATGTTCTAGTGTGTGGACATCTGAATCCTGGATTGATGATTGGTCAACACAGCAGACTGTTGAACTAGATGTTGAACTATATCTGGTTCTCTCAGTGAGGCCCTGGTGGTCCCAGTTAAACTGATTCCTCTGATACAACCAATGAAGTTCTGTGTTTTTTCACACAGAAACTGGGAGGGCAGCCTAAAGTGGAAAGGAAAGGAAGCAGGCAAGGAGAGGAGGAAGACACAATTTGGGGAAAATCAACAAAGAAAAAAGAAACTAGAAAGAGATGTAAGACAAAATAAAGACAGAGACACAACTAGGGAGGAGGGAAAAAGAAAAGGATGAGAGTGGAGAAAGAGTCCAGTCAGACTGTGGTTATTAATAACAACAACTGAATTTACTGCAGACACAGTAACACACACAGACACACACACAGTCACACTGTGTGTAATTGAGTTTCACAGGGTCTAAATATGATCCATGTCTGTTGTCACGGTGACAAGTGAGCGATTATCATCGGGATTTTCTAATATCAGACGAACACTCTGAGTTCAGGTTAATCTAATGGAGACAAATCAGAGCTGCACAGACGACAGATGAAAAAAGAAAGAAAGAAAAATGAAACAAGGAAAACAGGAAATAACGAAAGCGAAGAAAAAAACAGATATGAATGTTATAGGTTGTAGATATGCTGTTTTATTCTCCTCATTTTTACTGGATACGTTAACGCCTGGACCGGAAGGTGGCGCTGCAGGGAAAGTCAAAGTTATTACAGTTTATCCTGAGATGAACATGTGCAGTGAGAAAAAGTACTCTGATTACTGTGAGAGTACTGGTGGTCGTCACTTTGATACTACAGCTGCTAGATGTCTCTAACATCTGTATACACATGTTATGAAGCCACAAGTGTGAAATGTGAGTGTGAAACAAGATGTGTGTTGATCACAGATTATATTAATCTGCATATTCCTTATTACATTAGAATACACTGATTACATACACACAGTGTCATTCATAAACAAGGTCAAGACAGAGAGTGAGACAGGAGGACCTATTGATTAGGTATTGATCAGTGTTACTGACCTGAGGTCAGAGACAAGATGATCGGTGGGGGGTGTTGGAGGTAGAGACAGAGAAAGAGTTGCTTTAGAGCCAAATTTAGGAAAAGTAGGTCAGGGTTTGAGGAAACAGGGTTAGAATAATGTATGATGTCCATGAACGTCCTCACAGTGGCAGTGGGCCAGCAACGGTGTGTGTGTGTGTTGATTGGCTGCTAATGCTGCACAAACACAGAGACACAAAGAGACACAGAGACAGAGACACAAGAAGACACAGACAAAGACACAGACAGAGACACAAGGAGACAGAGGCGAAAAGATACACAGACAGACACAAAGAGACACAGACAGACACAAAGAGACACAGACAAAGACACAGACAGAAACACAAAGAGACACAGACAGAAATACAGAGACAGAGACACAAAGATACACAGACAAAGACAGAGACACAAAGAGACACTGACAGAAATACAGAGACAGAGACACAAAGAGACACAAAAAGACACACACACATTAACACACTCCCACTTGTCGCTCTCTTCAGTTCAGTTGCTCCGTCACTGACGACACTGGATCATGTTGCAGTCACTAACATTTTTCTTCCCGTTTTTTATCTGACAAACCACAGACTGCAGCTCAGGGTAAAACTGTCATTATGGATAAAACCTGAGCTGAAACAGAGTAAACACGATGACGAGGTGAAGACACAGCTGACAGTCAGGAAGCAGCTCACACATTGAGATGGAGGACACACTCTGTCAAGAAGTCAAGTAACGTCAAGAAACTTTATTGTCATTCCAACCACATATAGCTGAAGTAGTACATAGTGAAATGAGACAACGTTTCTCCAGAACCATGGTTCTACATAGGACAGTAACAAGACAGAACATGGAGCTGAGGACTGCTAAGTAGTCCTAGCCACATAAAGTGCATGCGGTGCAACCTAGTGCAAACAGTGCAAGAACACAAAGAAAAAATGCAAACAGACGTCTGGAGACAGGGCAAAAACAGAACACAAAACACAAAACAGCAGCGACCAGTAGCGGAAATGAATACAATTTACATCTGAGATATGTGCAAGAATAGCAAAGTCAAATGATTTGTGCAAAATGGAAACATGTCAAATCTAGTGAGTGTGTGTGTGCTTAGTTCAGTTTGTTGTGTGTGTGTTGAGGAGCCTGATGGCTTGGGGGAAGAAACTGTTCAACAGTCTGGTTGTGAGGCCCAAATGCTCCGGAACCTCTTCCCTGATGGCAGAAGTGTGAAGATTGGGTGTGAGGGGTGGGTTGGGTCGTCCCAACTGCTGTGAAGCAGTTTTTTGTAGTGGTGAAAATGTTTTTGAACTTGAACTTCTTTGTTCATCATGAGATAAACTGTTCCAAAAACGCAATCATTGAATATTGGGTGGTAAAACGTGACTCATCAGAATCTGATTTACTGCGTCCAGGTTCTGGTTTGGTTTCTTCGTTTCTGACTTTATTGTCTGTATCTGTCTGCTTCTGCTCACCTGCTCTAAAGAAAGGCCAACAGTCAAACTGTGTGTAACAGCAGTCTGCAGAGTGAAGCACAGCATAGTGAGTGTGTAACAAACACATATACCCCTACATACAAGTGGGGTGACCCTGACCTTGTGACCCTGTAAGATAGCAGGGACAAAGTACTGGAATCCACTGAGATATGGCTATGAGGAGACAGCTATCTTTGACACAACAGTAGAAAGTGAAGATGATCTACATGGGTCACAATGAACATAGCTAAGAGAAAAGCAAATAGACTAAAGAAACTTTCTTCACAGAACATCAAAGTTTCTACCACAGTAATGTTAACTCTATGTTGTTTGCATTACAGCAAAGCCAAAACGAGGTCAGACAACTTAGCAGTGCTGAACATGTTCTAAAAACACAGAAGTGGGACAAATGTTCGAGTAGTTTTTACGGCTGAATCTAAAAGCATTAAGAACATTTGTGTGTGAGCCGCTAAGCTGAGCACCATGTCCACTTCTCCATTATGTATCTGTTCTGTAAACAGGTGGAAGGCCTGGAACCTACAAACCCCAACATTGGCTTCATGTTCTGGTGCTAGACAAATCTGGACAGCAATTCTGGGATAACCATGACCTAAATCACTGAGAAACCTTCACAGAAAATATCTAACATCTCAGTCTCAACAATACTAATAAGGATATGTTCACTATTACCTTAAATCATTAACCTAAACAGCTAAATCCAGACAGAAGACTTCTCTTCTGTAAAATATCACTTTTGGATTCTGGATTCTGAACTTGAACGTGGGCTGTTTTCTTGTTTCCTGTTAGCAAGATGGCTGAAGACCTAGGTTCTGGACGCATAGCTGATCTGAAAAGAAAAACAAAGAAGAAACACCTGTCTGCTGCTTCCTGACAGACAGACAGACAGACAGGTGTGCTCTTTAATTAAAACCCAGATTGGTTGGAGAGTACACCTGAGGTAAGACACACACACACAGAGAAACACACAGGAGTAATTAGTACTCAAGATAGCAGCTTGATCTTTGGCCCTGTGTGTTTGTTGCTGTGTATTCTCAAGTGGTTCAGGTGTTTTAAAAGTCCCATCAGTCAAACAGCTGAATTTGCATGAAGCACACATGCAGATTGGATAATGAGTGTGTGTGAGAAGTGTCTGATTTAGTGCGTGGAGTAAGAAGGAAGGAGGAGAGAACACAGACATATTGCTGCTGCTCCTGCTTCACAGTATTGTACTTTATTACACTACATTTCCAGTTACTGCTAATGTGGATAATCACAACCATGCACACAGGATCCAGCTCCTTACTGGACCAGAGGAAACCATCTGTTTTACACATGGAACCTCCTCACAGAGTGGGATGGACCTCAGCACAGAGTGTTGACAGCTTTACAGACTTTACACTGGATGATAAGACAACCAGAACTGGTACAAGACAGGAATTGAACCCAACAGTCACTCTAACAGCACTTCAGTCCTCCGCAGGGATGGGAGAACCTGGAAGAACAGCATAGTGATGTTAGAGTGGTTGGATGGAAGAAACAGAAGGACAAGTCTTTGATAATCAGGTCTGAAGATGACGGTTCAGAGATAGATCCCCTCTAACCCGTCTGTCAGGAGGACTGGGACAGATTACTTGTACATTTACATTTAGTCATTTATAAGATGCTTTTATCCAAAATGAGGTAAAAGGCAAAATATCAAAGTCAAGGAGAAGAACCTAAAGTTCTCCGGGAAAACTGTTTCAGTTTCATAGGGTATATTAAGTTTCATTTGTTTATTTTTTAAGGTTTTACGTTCAGAGAAAGTTCTGAAGATTCTTTTTTAAATGGGTTTTTGAAAATTGAGAGTGAGGATGCTTAGCATGCAGAGGTGGGTAGATCGTTCCACCATCGTGGAATCACTGAGCTGAAACTTTAGCCTGGGATCTTTTCAGGTGAGGGGATCACAAGACGATGTTCACTGGCAAAGCGCAGTTAGCGAGAGGAATGTAGACCTGGATAAGGGAGTTCAGGTACTGGTTCTGTTGACTTGATCACTTTGTAGGCAAGAGTCACGGCTTTGAACCTAATGCAGCAGCTACAGGAAGACAGGGCAGAGATCAGTGGTGTAGAGAAGTGGTGTAACGTTTCCTTTTTGGTTGACCAACAATGAGACGTGCTGCTGCATTTTGGATCATCTGGAGGTTTGATGGTGTAGCTGACAAAACCGTCAGTAAGACACTGCAGTAGTCAGGACTAGATATGACCAGAGCCTGAACAATGAGTGGTGTTGTATAGTTAGAAAAGTAGGGTCTGATCTTTACCTTTAGCTATCAAGCCCCTCTCCTATGCAACCAGCTCCCAGTTCAGGTTCAGGTTTCCCTCTCTACATTTAAGACTAGACTTAAAACTTTCCTTTTTTTAGGAGGCTTATAGTTAGAGATGGATCAGGTGACTCTGAACCATCTCTTAGTTCTGCTGCTATAGGTTAGTCTGCTGGGGGACCTCTACTGATACACTGAGCTCCTCTCCTCTCTCCTTTCTCCTCTATCCATTCAAATTCTACCATTTCATGTCATTAACTTTGTGTCTTCTCTCTCCTGTAGTTGTTTCCTCCTCTCTGTCTCCCTCTCTCTGTTCTCCTCTGCAGGTATCCTCCTCCTTGGAGCTGTATATCTCCAGAGTTCAGTTGGTGGTTCAGCTGGTTCTACCAACCTGTCCAGTGTCTCTGCTGCTTGTTGTTGTTGTCTTTTGTTGCCTGCTGTTCTTTTCTCTCCCTCTCCTTTTTCCACTCACTTCAACCAGTCAAGGCAGATGGCCACCCACCCTGAGCCTGGTTCTGCTGAAGGTTTCGTCATCTAGGGGGAGTTTTTCCTCCCCAATCACCCCGTGCTGCTCACATGGGATAAGTTGAGTTTTTTATATAATTCCATTAAGTCTCAACTGTATTACATTATGTAAAGTGAGATAACTTTAATGAGTGATTTGTTGCTATATACACACATTAAATGAAAGTGAAATGAAAAATAAAAAGAACTTCCACTCATTCTGCTCTTGCACTACTTCACTATGAGTAAACCAGCTGTATACAGTAGCTACATCACTAATCACACTAACTCTGTTTTGAGTCAGCCCATCAGATGTTAGAGTCATTGAACCTAACAGGGAACCATCACTACCTAGAAGAAGCTCATCCATCTGTTATGGGCACAGTACGATTCAGTTTTCCACTGACTCTCTAACTTTCGTCTAGCTGTACAAAAACAGTTTTTCCAGTTTACAGCATCTCAGGGACGATCAGAGTCATCCTGTTAGCAGAAATTACAAAGCTGCAGTTTCATCTTTTCCTCCATCACACAGTGAGCAGATAACATGTTTTAATCTCATAACGAAGCTCCTCCATCTCGCCACTGATTGTCTCACTTATTATTTTTCTCCTCTCTTATAAAAGTTGCTGCTGATAAATAGCAGCAGGTGATGGATGTCGACTCCTCAGACCCGATACTCCAGCATGAAAAAGAGAAAGACTATTATTTCTTATCATCTTCTTAACATTATAAGCAGTGGAGTGTTATCGGGGCAGCAGAGAGGAGGTGCACTGATAGGCTGTCACCTCCTCTCCTCCGATAGCATCATGCAGAGATGAGAGGGGAGGCCGAGCGAGGAGGCGGAGGATGGTGACTGACAGAGATATTACTGCAAAGGAAGATTTGAGCGGTGATTTCCTCCATGACAAATGACCCAGTGAAGAGAGGAGCAGGGAAGGGGATGAGGACAGCAGCCGCTCTGACAGTTTGAATTATAGAAGGAAATATCACTGCATCTGCAGACAGACGGACAGGTGGAGGGAGGGACGCCTCCACGTCAGCCCGAAACAGTTTACTGTTAAATTGCAGCAGGACTCAAACACTCGACAGGAAACAAGGAGGATGGTGGTAACAGCAACAGTTACAGTTTAACAAGAAACTGAAAACTCTGAACTGTGACAGATGATGAAGCTTTACAAACACATCAGGAGGTTCTGCTAGAAGAAAAAAACACTAAAAACACACACACACACACAGTAGTGTTGGTGTTGCTCAATTCAATTCAATTTTATTTGTATGGCACCAAATCACAACAGATATCTTCCTCTCAAGGCACTTTAGAGTGTTTAAGGTTTAATACCTTATAAAATATAACTGTATACAACCCCACTGAGCAGCACCAGGAGACAGTGGAGAGAAAAAACTGCTGGAGGTTTCATCCTCTAAAATTTAGAGGAAGAAACCTCCAGCAGACAAATTAACACGGTTCCAGATGGCTACTGTGAACACAGTGTATGTGTG
Source organism: Anabas testudineus (assembly GCF_900324465.2). NCBI lineage: Eukaryota > Metazoa > Chordata > Actinopteri > Anabantiformes > Anabantidae > Anabas > Anabas testudineus. The sequence continues at coordinate 18,434,109 of NC_046628.1, read as the reverse complement.
GATAATGTTTGTAAATTAGTGATTACTTTTTAAAACTACTGACGTTATCATAAAGAACACAAAATCTTTTATTTATTCATCAAAGTTGACTACAGTGTGCTAAATTACTTGGTCCAGATTTACAACCTTTTAATAACTTAAATAAAAACATTTACTCACGTACTGTACTTCAGTCTTAAGGTACTGATAGTTTTGAGGATCCAGAAAGAGGCTGAATGCAAAGATACTAAACACAGAAAGAGGGAATGGGCAGTGTGGAGATTCACACTGACACCAGGACCTCCAGACCTGTAGGTGGAGCACGAGCATGATCGGGATCTACAAGAAACAGGTGAGTACGACGGTCCAAGAATCTTCCAGAAACAAAATAAGATCATAGTGGGTGTGCTTTACGTATGGTGTAGAGGAATGGGTTGGTATCAGCCCGGAGAAAGGAAGGAGCTGCCAAGGTGAGCGCAAGATGGCAGATGGTCTCGGGAGACAAGATGGAGTCCTCCCCTCTCAGTGTATGCTGTGGGTTGCTGAGTAGGGAAGCAATAGGAGACAGGGCAATCCAACCAAAAACACAATCCCTTCATGCGCCTCTTAAACAGATCAGGCCGGTCAAAAGAACAGATAACTAGAATCCAACAACCATGATGAAACCACAGAAAACCGTCATGTAGGGTCAGAGAAAATCCAGGTTCAGACCCAGAATCCAGAGACGGTACAGGTCCTAAACAGAGCAGCAGTCCAAAGCCAGAGAGACAGTCAAACAGAAGGGCCACAGCCAGAAGGTTTTGCACAGCACTGTATGCTTGGAGATTATAGTGAATAGAGGCAAAATCACAAAATGACAAATCTTAACGGATGTGTGAAATAATGAATGTTTATATTATGGTACAATACTAATATATTCTTCTTTTAATTTTAGCTTCTTGTTTAAAACAGATCTGAACAAAAAAATGAACATCTGCCTGCAGCACACCAGTAAACACTTGCACTGTTCGTGCACTGGTGCTCGTATCCCCAGAGTTCTGTATAACTGCTCAAAGGTCACACTGAAGGGTCAGCTCTGGTTGGTAGCTTCACCATCATATGGACAAATACATGTGTCCTTTGTGCTTTCACACCTACAGAATTTAATTCGATTAAATCAAACTCAAGTTCGTTTTCCCTCTTAGTGCGGTTTGTTTTGTCGGGTGTGAACACGGTAATCGCATTCGAGTGCGTACCAAAACAACCGCACCGAGACCCCCAAAACGAGGTGCATCATCTATCGAACTCTGGTGTGGTCCTCCTGTTGAGAACCCGTACCAAACCAAAACGGGACCAAGCGCTATGAATCGCATGATTTGAGGACTTTGGGTAGTGGGTAAATTTTCCTCTTTTTTGTTTGTCCACCAAAAACATACTGTCTGATTAATGGAGGAAAAACATGGAGACGTGAGTAGGTGAAGTGTCTCACAGACACCAGGTCTGATGTAACGTAATAAACAATAATCAACAGGTTCAAGGACCAACCTGTGTTAACATTCATAGTGAAATCACCTCCCTACTGTCACACAAACAGACAGTAGAACAACACTTCACCTTCTTCCTGTATTTACTGTTTCTGTTCAGACACATCTGACCAATAAGTGGAGTTTTGAAGTGACGTGTTTTGGTTCGCTTGGATTTTTCTCTGTGTGAAAGGAAACCGAACCGAGGAGAAGCTGCTCCAATGTTACAAACTCATTCAGACCAAAGCAAACGAATTAAGGTGTGAAAGCAACCTTAATTCAATTCAATTCAATTTTATTTGTATAGCGCCAATTTACAACAGAAGTTATCTCAAGGCACTTTACAGTGTAAGGTTTAAGACCTTACAGAGAATAATTATACAAAAAATTATAGAGAAAACCCAACAATCCCATTTGAGCAAGCTTTAGGCAACAGTGGAGAGGAAAAACTCCCTTTAGAGGAAGAAACCTCCAGCAGAACCAGACTCATAGTGAGCGGCCATCTGCCTTGACCGGTTGGGGTGAGTGGAAAGAGAAGAGAGAAAAGAACAGCAGGCAATAAAGACAACAACAAGCAGCAAGAACATTGGGCAGATGAACTTGATTCTGGAGATGTACAGCTCCAGGCCGAGGATACCTGCAGAAAAGTACAGAGAGAGGGAGACAGAGAGGAGGAAACACAACTACAGGAGAGAGAAGACACAAAGTTAATGACATGCAATGGTGGCATTTGCATTGATACAGGAGAAAGGAGAGAGGAGAGGAGCTCAGTTTATCAGTAGAGGTCCCCCAGCAGAATAACCTATATCAGCATAACTAAGAGATGGTTCAGAGTCACCTGATCCATCTCTAACTATAAGCTTTATAAAAAAGGAAAGTTTTAAGTCTAGTCTTAAATGTAGAGACGGTGTCTGCCTCCCGAACCTGAACTGGGAGCTGGTTCCACAGGAGAGGGGCTTGGTAGCTAAAGGCTCTGCCTCCCATTCTACATTTGGAAACTCTAGGAACCACAAGTAAACCTGCAGTCTGAGAATGGAGAACTATGAGGTCTTTAAGATAAGATGGAGCCTGATTATTAAGAGATTTATAAGTTAGGAGAAGAATTTTAAATTAAATTCTGGATTTAACAGGGAGCCAATGGAGAGAAGCTAACGTTGGAGAAATATGATCTCTCTTGCTAATTCCAGTCAGAACTCTGGCTGCAGTATTTTGGATTAACTGGAGGCTCTTTAATGAGTTATTGGGACATCCCATTAATAAGGAATTACAATAGTCCAGTCTGGAAGTAACAAATGCATGGACTAGTTTTTCAGCATCACTTTGGGACAGGATGCTCCTAATTTTAGCAATATTTCTTAGGTGAAAAAAGGCAGTTCTAGAGATTTCTTTGATGTATGAAGTGAAGGAGATATCCTGATCAAAGATAACTCCGAGGTTTCTTACAGTATTACTTGAGGCCAGAACTAAGTCATCAATGGTGAGAATGTGTTTAGACATAGTGTCTCTGAGATTTTTAGGCCCAAACAGTATAACCTCTGTCTTGTCCGGATTTAGGAGAAGGAAATTGGAGGTCATCCAGGCCTTTATGTCTTTTAAGCATTCCTGAAGTTTGACTAATTGATTAGTTTCTCCTGGTTTCATAGATAAGTATAGCTGGGTATCATCTGCATAACAATGGAAATTTATAGAGTGTTTCCTAATAATATTGCCTAAAGGGGACATATATAAAGTGAAAAGAATCGGTCCAAGCACAGATCCCTGTGGAACTCCATAGCTGACTTTGCTGTGCATGGAAGACTCATCATTAACGTGTACAAACTGAAATCTATCCGATAGATACGATTTAAACCACTCTAGTGCTGTTCCTTTGATTCCAATGACATGTTCCAGTCTGTGTAATAAAATGTTGTGATCTATAGTGTCGAATGCAGCACTAAGATCTAACAAGACAAGTATAGAGAGTAGACCATTGTCTGATGCTAGTAGAAGATCATTAGTGACCTTTACCAGTGCTGTTTCTGTACTATGATGTACTCTAAATCCCGACTGGAAATCTTCATACAAGTTATTGCTACGCAGGTGGTTGTACAATTGCTTAGAAACTATCTTTTCAAGGATTTTAGAGATAAAGGGCAGATTGGATATTGGTCTATAATTCGCTAAGACCCCTGAGTCCAGAGTAGGCTTTTTGAGTAGGGGCTTGACTACAGCAACCTTAAAAGCCTGTGGTACGTAGCCTATTTGTAAAGACAGATTGATCTGATCTAATATGGACGTGCTGATCAAAGGTAAGACATCCTTGAGGAGTCTAGTCGGGATGGAATCTAAGACACATGTTGATGGTTTAGAGGAATTAATTACTGAAATTAATTCAGAATGATCTACAGGGAGGAAGCAGTCTAAGTACGAGCGTGGATCTAGAGTTGTTGTACAATCCATGCTATATGCAGGGATGATCTGATCAATTTTTTCTCTAATAGTTATGATTTTATTTGTAAAGAAATTCATGAAGTCATTGCTGCTGAGAGTTGAGGGAATACTAGGGTCAACCGAGCTATGACTCTTTGTCAGCCTGGCTACAGTGCTGAAAAGAGACCTAGGGTTGTTCTTATTTGCCTCTATTAATGAGGAGTAATATGAAGTTCTAGCTTTACGCAGGGCTTTTTTATATATTATTAAACTATCTTTCCAGGCTAGGCAATATTCATCTAAATTGGTGGAACGCCACCTCCTTTCCAACTTACGTGATTTCTGCTTTAAGCTACGGATTTGTGAATTGTACCATGGAACTAACTTCCTCTGATTCACTAGTTTCTTTTTCAGAGGAGCAACAGTATCAAGTATTGTTCCAAGTGAAGCACCAGTACTATTAACAAGATAGTCCACTTGTGCTGGAGTAACATTGAAATAACTGCCTTCCTCTGTGTTGGTACATGGCTCTGAAATAAAAGATGGAATCAGTTCCTTAAATTTGTCAACAGCATTTTCACATAAACATCTACTGTAGAGAATCTTATCTGTAGGTTTAGTAAAGTCTGGTACTGTAAATTCAAATGTAATTAAGAAATGGTCAGATAAAAGAGGGTTTTGGGGAAAAACTATTAACTGATCAACTTCCACACCGTATGTCAGAATAAGATCAAGGGTGTGATTAAAACAGTGATTGGGTTTATTTACATTTTGGGTAAAACCAATGGAGTCTAATAGTGAATTAAATGCAGTGTTGAGGCAGTTATCATCAACATCTACATGGATATTAAAGTCACCCACTATAATGACTTTATCTGCACTAAGAACTAAATCAGATAGAAACTCTGAGAATTCAGTTAAAAACTCAGAGTAAGGGACAGGAGGACGGTACACAATAACAAACAGGACTGGTTTTTGATTTTTCCAGTTAGGATCAGAGAGGCTAAGAGTGAGGCTCTCAAATGAATTCAAACTATGTTTAGGTCTGGGGTTGATTAACAAACTTGAGTGGAAGATTGCTGCTACTCCTCCACCCCGACCTGTGCTTCTAGGAACATGATAATTAACATGACTTGAGGGGGTCGACTCATTCAGAGAGACATATTCATCCTGCTGCAGCCAGGTTTCAGTAACCTTAGGGTTCAGTATCTTGCCTAAGGGCAATTCGACATGGGACAGGAGGAGCCAGGAATCAAACCACCAATCCCATCATTGGTAGACAACTGCCCTACCTGCTGAGCCACAGCCGCCCAGTATATGAATAGTGTGTGCACCTGTCATGTTTTGACAAGAGCTTGAGCCTGTTAACATCTGGCCTGATGCTGGAAATTCCTTTTTTGTTATATAGCAATGAACAGTTTCTGTACTTATTTTACCCAACTAATAATAATTCAAATTAAAATACATTTTATATTTCTTATACATTTTATTTTGAAATGGTTCTTTAAAAAACATTTAAAATTCTTCACAGAACCCTCAAAATAGAGTTTTTTAAGGCACCTTCAAAGAATCTCAGTCTTTTTCTCTCTGCAGCTGAATCAGAAAGTGTTGAACTGTTGAAATATAAACTTTGAGTCTCTGTGGAGTCACACACAGGCAGCTGATTGGATGGAAATGTATTTTCTCTCCAACATTAACGAGAACCAGTGTGAGGAAAAACAACTGCCTCCATCCACAGTCTGTATATACACATATGATTTGTTTCCATTTACATGGGGAACATTGGGTTATTTCAGCCATAATTACTGCACTGTGGTGGCACGTCGCCGTCTTCATATCTGCCAATAAACCGCCGACCAAACGCGGAGCACCGCCGTGAAACAGAGAATTGTGGGAATGAAATTAACTGTTGATTTTGAGTGTGTGCGGGGCGGCCAGAGCGCCGCTCAGGTTAAATGAAAAGATGACTGTGGCCCGTTTGGTGGGGCTGTTCATTTGTTAGTGAACGCCGCAGGTTCGATTCCCCCAGAGGCCGAAACCACCAGCGGCAGCATCAGCATCACAGCATCGCCGCGGCAACAGAGAATCGAATATGAAGGGAGATGATGTTCCCCCTGGAAACACGACGTAAATAAACTCTTATGGAAATGTCCGTCTGTAATGTCATTTTGTCACAATCAATTTCCCATTACCCATCACCACGGCAACGCATACCATAATATACCACACACACACACACACACACACACACACACACAGACACACACCCTGCAGTGAGTGAAATTCAGTTTGAACTGCAAAGACGAAAAAATGAAAAGAAACCAGGAGGGACGAGAAATGAGTAAATGAAATGAAGGTTAAAAGAGGAAAGGGGAGGCGACAAGGAGCGAAGGAGAGAAGGAGTGAAGGAGCTAGGGGTGGAGGGTCACATAAAACTCCATGAGACTCCAGCTGTGGTTTGTAACAAACGCGTCATATTTAATCTTTATTATTTTTCAATAATGTATTTTTGTAGCATTTGTTCTGAAAACCTGAGGATGATGATGATGATGAAGATGGTGATGGACACATGAAATATCAGAAATGTTTTGTGTTATTATTTTAGGCATCATATCATATTTGTTCGTATCATATTTGTTAATACTCTTGACAAATGACAAATTAATGCAGAAAACTATGAAATTCCAAAAGGTTCACATACTTTTTCTTGCCATATGCCTTGGATTTTCCTCTCTCACTCTCCCTCTGGACTCCGCCCACCAGCCACTTCTCTTCCTCTGCTCCCAGCAATCAGCTGCACATTGGACTCACCTGTGTTCCCCTCAGGCTACATAAACTCTCCTCAGTCCTTTTCCCCCTGTCAGATCATGGTCATGTCTCAACCTGTTCCTAGCCTGTTCCCAGCCATTGTTCCCAGCCTGTTCCCAGCTTGTTTCTCATGCCTGATTCCAAACCTGCCTGTTTCCGAACCCTGCCTGCTCCTGCTTATCCTCCTCAGCCCTATCTGCTTCCCCCCCTGGACTCTCTGGACTTTGTTCCCCCCTCTGGACCTTGGACATTGTTGCCTGTTTTCTCAGTGATTGTTTTCTTGCCATCGTGCAGTGGTTTTGATTTGTACTTTGGTTTCTTGATTTGTTACTTTGTCCTCTGTCCCATGTTGGTAGTTTTCCATTGTCACTTTGTCTTCAAGTTTTCCTGTCTGTTTTTGTAGTGTCGGTTGACACCCCCCTTAGTTCTCAATTTTTGTAGTGTTACCTAATAAATCCTGTTTTCAGTTAATTCCTGCCTCTTTCCCCTCCTTAATTCATGACACCATATATATATATATATATATATATATATATATATATATATATATATATATATATGGATTCCTTACAGCCATGGTTATACTGGGTCCATAATCTCCAACCAGTGTGTCAAGGACCAGGAAGGCCCCAGATTTGCTTCTCTGAAAATCTCACACAGTAATTTCTTACAAAACTCAAACCTACAACCACCAAAACCATACACTGGTCCTGGTACAGACCTAACAATAAAAGTAAATAAATAAAAAAGATCATACCACTACATTATCTGGCTGCTATATCATATCAGGAAACTTATGTTTGTAAAAATATCTGCTCTACAACTTCCTGTATTCTCTGGTACCATTCAATACCCAGATCTGTGACTTCAGCATTATTAACCCTTTTATGCATTTTGGTCCCTACAATGGACGGCCATTCAAAAGCTGTCTTGTACATGCACAGGTCACAGAGTCAGTAGAGCCATGGACAATATTTCTGTCTTTTTGTAGAAAGTCCTAGAAACTCTGCCGTTCATCGGTCAGCGACTAGGTTCAATGTTTTTGAAAAATACCAGAATATGTTAAAAGGTGAGAAAAGATCAGATTACCATTTTTTTTATTTCTACATTTTATACTACACACACACACACATCTGTGTGAAAATGTTTAGTTTTTTCCTTTTTTATTGATCAAGTTATTTTTTTACAGTGACAAAAAAGTATGTGAACCTTTTGGAATTTTATGGTTTCTGCATTTGTTTTTGATAAAATGTGATCTGATCTTTATCTAAGTCAAGAGAATTAACAGATACAATATGCTATTATATATAATATAGAAAAAATATAGAAAAAATTCTGGTAGAGAAGGGAGAAGAAAAAGAAAAAAGGAATAATAATAACAGCCATCATAAAAATAATAATGTAGGAGCTTGTGTGTGTGGCTTCAGTCTCATCGTAATAAAAGTGACTATTAAAAGGTTCCCGTGCTGTGTTGCTTCTGAATGTTAACTGTGAGCAGGCTGGACCAGTGGTTTATGTTAAGAACTTTTTAGATTTCCAGTTCAGAAGGATTATGTTCTTGGTAGTTTGTTTCTGTAAATCCCACTTTTTAACATTTTGAACACGGATGAGCTAATGTTGTATCAATTGTACGTTTGTGTTGCTACTCATGGAAAATAAGTTATTACAGATTCCAGTCCATGTGTCACTGTTGAGGGAGAGGTCTAGATCTTTCTTCCATTTAGTTTTTGGGACTGTTATTGATGTGTCTAAATAATTATATATAGTTTTGAAAACTATTTCTTTGACCTGGTAATTTTCATGATCTCGTTCATTAATTTCAAGGGTTGTAATGTATTTTCCAGATGTTATTTTAGATTTTGTTATTGATTTTAGCTGTTGGTGGTAAAATTACTATTTGTCCTCTATGTTCCATGTTCTTTTTAATTCATGTTTTAAATCATAAAAAGATAAATTGTTGTTCTCGAATAGGTAGGATGTGGGTAATGCTGCCCAGCTTTATGCTGCCATGTTGGAAGTAGTGGATAGGGGCATTGTGTAGGTGAAAGTCGGGGCTGTGCCAAATTGGGGTGTAACCACATGGTGTTAATGCAGAGTTGGCGATCTGTGTCAACAATGAACAAAAACACGATCTCCCTGTTTTTTACTTAAACCCGACGTCACACTGGACTGTGGACTCAAACTCAGGTCTGCAGTTTGTCAGTCCAGCACAGTCCGCCATCCAGCTTTCTGTTAATAAATGTGGCTTCAGTGATTAAACAAATCCGTCTCATACAACAAAAACCTAATGATGGTTTCAGTTTGGTTTTATACAAACAGGAAAACTCAACTCAGACATTAATATGACAACGATGATAAAAAAGTGTGTTTAAAATAAATTCTGCTGCTTCTGGATCAGTGTTTCCCAGCGTCAGTCCTCACAGCAAACATACACAACACACTGACACTCAATGATAATCTGATGCTAATAACGCTGCAGTGTGTTTGGCTCGAGGTTGGATGGTGACCTTTACCTGATGATGAAAGACAAATGTCACCAGTGTAACAGTGTGTGTGTGTGTGTGTGTGTGTGTGTGTGTTCTGCATCCAAACACCAGCAGCTGTGTTAGAGGTGACATTTGCTCCCTAACAAATCTTCACAACTCTTCAACACCTGGTTACCATGGCAACACACATCAGGTGTTCCTGATCCAGACCTGACCTGCAAAGTTGTCTGGATCAAGTCCCCAGTCCCACCACTGACCCCTCGGGTCCATAAGGATCTGGACCTTCAGTCTCTGTGAACCACCACAGCTGATCTGAGTGTTCACGTGTCAAATGTCAGTGTGGAGGAATTACAACCACATTATTCACAGACACAGAATTATAGGTGCCAGGAGTATTTGATTCGGTTTAATACTGGACTGTAGACCCTCCACAGTCAGTGACTTTGCAAGACAGGGTGGAACTCTGGCGGTGTCTGGGGACGAGAGATGAGTGAGTATAATCGCTGGCAGAATGAGGGGTGAGTCGATTTCCTTGGTTTGTGAAGCCCAGAACAAAGCAAGAAGTGCAGAGGACGAAAGGGATTCTGGTTAGCGTAGTTCCACGGAGTAGGTTGGGCCAGGCTGGTTTGGCGTCCTCCACGTGGTGTCATGGGAAGACGATCCACGACATGGACCCTAAGAAAAGGAATGGTATTGTTTTTATGAACCTATTTTATATGAAGCTGCAAAAAAAATGTTACATTCATTTTAGTTTTTCTCAAATAAAACATGTCAACAAACCAAAGCAGACAGGTAAGCAGATGTCAATCATCTTCTCTCTCTCTCTGCTCCTCAGTGTGTGTGACTGTCGATCGCCCGCTTCTGTATTTAGATTACAGGCTGCAGGTGAAAAGGTTTATAAATTGTTAAACTGTGTGAAAGCTATGAAATGAAAAATTAATCATGCTAATTTGGTGTTTTCTCACATTTGAACATATTCTGATACTTGAAAATACTTAAAATACTTAAAAACATTGAACCTAGCAGCTGACTATGAGTTTCTAGGATTTTCTAAAAAAGAGAGAGAAATATTGTCCATGGCTCTACTGACTCTAACCCACGCATTTACAAGCTTTGGAATGGCCGTCCATTTTAGGGATCAATATGCATGAGAGGGTTAAATTAGTTACAATTCCCTCCTCCGGCCGGCTGAGGCAGTGTCCTCGGAAGTCTCTGTGTTTTTTGTTTTCCTGTTTGTGTTTTTCCCTCAATTCCAGGGACATGTCTCAGCTGGTTCGGGTGACATCAGGTGTGTGTTTTTTAGCAGGTGTTTTGTGTTTGTCATTACTGTGACTTGTATTTAAGTTGGTGTCTCCTTTGTCATTTGCTAGTGTGTCAACTGTCGACCTCGTTTGTTTCCTGCTTCCTCCACTCACCTTTTCCCCAACCTCTGGCTTTCATCACCGCGGTTTGTTAGTCCTATTGGTGTAGTCAGCTTGTGTGTTAGTAGTAGTTTAGCTTTGTAGTTTGTTCCAGCGTTTAGCTGTGTTTTTGTTTCTCGTTTGTTCCAGCTTCGGCTGTGTGATTTTGTTTATTAGTCCCAGCTTTGGCTGTGATTTAGATTTCCTTTTTGTTTCACGTTTACTGCGTTTCTTTGTTTGTTATTTAGACTAGTTAGTTTCTAGTTTGCCTGCCTTTTTGCAATGATCTTTAGTTTGTTCCCCCTTTTGAGGTTTTTTGTTTGCATTACATCACGTCTGTTCTGTATTTATCATCACGTATTCTGTTAATGAATCTTTTTGAGAAATCTCACTCTGCTTTTGCTGTCATTCTGCAACTGGGTCCACTAGTTAGCCCGTTCGTAACAAAATTATTATTTTCTGTAAATATATCTCTGAATTCTGAGGATTTCTGCAGAAATTTTATCATAAAATTTAATTTAACCATATTCTCTGATGTGATTAACTGTATTGTTTTAAACTATAAGTGTTGTATTTAAATAGACATGGAAAAGTTACAGACTCTTCTTTTATGTCAATTGTAGTCTTAATTCCCAAAGTCCTTTTCTGATACAGAGATAAATGATTAGTGATAAACAGTAACACACTTACAGTAAGTGATGATCCTGTTCACAGCTACATTCTGATTCATCAACCAGAACTGGAGCAAGAACGTTTCCGTAAACACTTGACGATGACTCTGCATCTTCAATTGTTAATGATCAGAAACCATTATAAATCCTAAATGATCTGCGACAGTGTAGTGGGCAGAAATTGGAATTCACAATACCTCACACATGTGGTGTCAATATCTTATAACCAAATTTGTTCATCGTGTCAATATGTGCTAACCAAATATAGACGTCCTGTTGGAGGCGTAGAGCGAGCGCCTGCAGCCAATAAAGATTCTGCTGGTTTGAATAAACACTGAAACAATAACCATCAATAAAGTTTATTCCAATAATAGCTTTTTATTCCGTCTCACTCTAGATAGATAGACAGATAGATAGATAGATAGATACTTTATTGATCCCCAAGGGGAAATTTTGGTGTTGCAGCAGCCATTACACACAAAAACATTGAACATTAAGTAACATGATCTACACAACAATACACGAGACACAGTACAAGAATAACACACAGAATAGACAGTAATACCAACAAAACACACAGTAGGACTTGAATGTAAAGTGACTAAGTTACACATCAGCGTGGACACTGACTCTCTGTCAGGGAGTCATTGTACAGGCTGATAGCTGTTGGCACAAATGACTTCCTGAACATGAAGTCTCTGGCTAAAACTGCTCCGCTGTTTGACAAGTAGGCTGTGGAGAGGATGTGAGCTGTTCTCCATGATGCTCAGCAGTTTGTGCAGCATCCTCCTCTCCACCACCTGCTCTAAAGGTTCCAGAGAAGCCCCCAGCACAGAGCCAGCTTTCCTGATCAGCTTATTCAGTTTCTTAGTGTCGCTGGCTCTGATGCTGCTGCCCCAGCAGACGACAGCAAAGAATATTGCACTGGCTACAACAGACTGGTAAAAGATCTGCAGCATCTTGTTGCACACATTAAAGGACCTGAGCTTCCTCAGGAAGTAGAGTCTACTCTGTCCCTTCCTGTATACAGCCTCTGTGTTGAACTTCCAGTCCAGTCTGTTGTCCAGGTGAACTCCCAGGTATTTGTACATGTCCACCACCTCCACCTTCTCACCCAGAATGGACACAGTGTCAAAGCTAGTTCTTTTCCTCCTGAAGTCCACAACCATCTCCTTGGTCTTGCTTACATTCAGGGTGAGATGGTTGTTTCCACACCACTTCACAAAGCTGTCCACCAGACCTCTGTACTCTGTCTCCTCCCCACCTCTGATACACCCAACCACTGCAGAGTCATCTGAGAACTTCTGCAGATGGCAGGACTCAGTGTTGTACTGAAAGTCTGAGGTGTACAGGGTGAAGAGGAAAGGTGAGAGGACAGTCCCCTGAGGTGCTCCTGTGCTACTGACCACCCGCTCAGACTCACATCCCTGCAGTCGTACAAACTGTGGTCTGTCTGTCAGGTAGTCAGTGATCCAGGAGGCTGTGGAGGAGTCTACCTGCATCTTCAGGAGCTTCTATCTCAGCCGGACAGGCTGGATGGTGTTAAAGGCACTGGAGAAATCAAAGAACGTGATCCTCACAGTGCTGTTAGCCTTGTCCAGGTGTGAGAGAGCTCGCTGAAGCAGGTAGACAATAGCATCATCTACTCCAACCCGGGGACGATAGGCGAACTGCAGTGAGTCTAGTGATGTCTCAACCTGAGGTCTCAAATGAGTCAGAACCAGTCTCTCCAGGACCTTCATGATATGTGAGGTGAGGGCGACTGGTCTGTAATCATTTAGAGCAGAAGGAGATGAGGTTTTAGGAACTGGCGTCAGACATGATGTTTTCCAAACCTTTGGCACCTGCTCCATTCTCAGGCTCAGGTTGAAGAGGTGCTGTAGAATCCCAGAGAGCTGCTCAGAACTGTTGTTCTGCTGGAGTTGGTTCTCCAGCTTCCTTCTGTACGCGTCCTTACTCTGCCTCAGACTCACCCTCAGCTCTCTCTGCACAGACTTCACCTGGTCCTTGTCTCCCTCCAGAAAGGCCTTCTTCTTCTTGTTCAGCAGCTCCTTTAAGTTGCTGGTGATCCAGGGCTTGTTGTTAGAGAAGCACCTCACTATCCTGGTTGGGATGATGTTGTCCACACAGAAGATAATGTACTCTGTGACGCTGTCAGTCATGGAATTGATGTCGTCTCCATGTTGGTCACAGAAAACATTCCAGTCTGTGGCTTCAAAGCATCCCTGCAGAGTCTCAATAGCTTCCTGAGACCACTTCCTTACAGTTCTCGTGGTCACTGTCTGCTTTTGAACAATAGGAGTGTAGACGGGGGTGAGGAGCACCAGGTTGTGGTCAGATCTGCCTAAGGGAGGAAGAGCAGTGGAGGTGTATGCATCCTTCATGTTTGCATACAGTAAGTCTAAGGTCTTATTGTCTCTGGTGGAGCAGTTGACAAACTGGGAAAAAGTGGGAAGAGTTGTGTCCAGAGACGTGTGGTTAAAGTCTCCTGTTATTATTATGAAGGAGTTTGGATGCTGGTTCTGTAGGTTAGCGGTGACTGAGTTGATGACGTCACACGCTACGTCAGGAGCGGCTGACGGGGGAATGTACGTCATAATGACAATAACACAGGTAAACTCCATCTGTAGATAATATGGACGCAAACTTACAGCTAACAGTTCAATGTCCGGGCTACAGAGACGTTTCTTTACAGTAACATGACCGGGGTTACACCACCTCCTCTCCTCTTACCGCTACTCCTACTGTCTCTGTCCGCCCCCACAGTCCTGAAGCCGCTGATGGTGCAGGTGGAGTCCGGAATCTGTTCCTGAACCAGGTCTCAGTAAAACACATGATGCTGCACTCACGATATTCCCGCTGGCTTGAAGTCAGCGCACCGAGCTCGTCCATCTTATTCACCAGGGACCTCACATTTCCCGTGACTACAGAAGGTAGAGAAGGTTTAAACCTTCTCTTCCCCTCTTTCTTTTTTAGTCCAGCTCTTCATCCCCAGCTCCTTCTCCTTAGCTCCACGGGGATCAGAGGCCTTTCTCCCGGGGAGTGTTGGGAGAGCGCGATCAGCTGATCCCTGGTGTAAACAATGCGTCCTCTCCTGGTCGAGTCCGTTGTTAATCCACATCAATACATAAAGTGTTGGAAAAGTCACGAAAAATGGGAAAAAAATCATCAGTAAGGCCATATTCCAACGTGAATTAAGATGTTTCGAAGGAGAGTTAAAAGAGAAAAGTAAGGAAAGAAAAAAAAAACGCCCAAAATAACTACAAAACTACAATCTTATCTCTAATGTTGTTTATTGTTCCATGTCTATGGTGGTGGGGGGTTAACCTGTTTGGCTGCAGCCGTCTGATTAGCTGGGAGGATGGTCTTTATGGAAACGTGTACATGCCTGATGAAAATAAGTGCCATGTAGTAATGACTACAGAGAACAGTATGACGAGACTGTTACTGTTTAAATCCCATCAGGAAAATGACTCGTTTTTACAGATCACCTGTGTGTTGTGAAAGTGACCCAAGAAGTCTCACAAAACCCTCTTAACTGTTCCTGTTTGTACTATGGTTGGAATAAGGTGCAGCGTGCATGTTCAGATAAAAGTGACACCCCCACACACTTTTAAATATCAAAAAGTGTAAACAGTCATGGATCTTATCACCTGAAGGTGGTGCTACAGCATACATGACATGAGATGCAAAGAGTTGATCCTCTGGAGAGCAGAATATGTGAGTCTCGTGAGGGCATCTTTCGTAATGGCAGTTGCAATAGTAGTAGTAGAAGCAGCAGTACTAGCAGTAAAAGTAGAAGTGCTTGTAGAATATTAGTAGTTGTATTGTAGTTGTTTTACTACTAGTAGTAGTAATAGTCCTATTATAGTCACAGTAGTAACAGTATTAATAAAAGTTACAGTATACTACTGTTTACTCATATTGTAATAAAATGGTGAGATAATTTAACTTTTAACATAATTATTTATTACATGATAAACCAACCATCAATTCAATTCAATTTTAATTCCATCTAGTTTTATTTATAAACCGCCAAATCACAACAGACTTCATCTCAAGGCTTTTTACAGTGTTTAAGGTTTAAGACCTTAAAGAATAGAACTGTATACAGAATTATATAGAAAACCCCACTGAGCAGCACCAGGAGACAGTGGAAAAACTCCCTTTAGAGGAAGAAACCTCCAGCAGAACCAGGCTCAGGGTGGGCGGCCATCTGCCTCGACTGGTTGGGGTGAGTGGAAAGAGAAGAGAGAAACAACAAGCAGGAAAACAGTGGACAGGTTGGTAGGACCAGTAACTGGACTGTGGAGATATACAGCTCCAAGGAGGAGGATAGAGAACAGAGAGAGGGAGACAGAGAGGAGGAAACACAACTACAGGAGAGAGAAGTCACAAAGTTAATGACATGAAATGGTAGAATTTGAATAGATAGAGGAGAAAGGAGAGAGGAGAGGAGCTCAGTGTATCAGTAGAGGTAAATGGTTACAGATGGCTGTGTGTGGATCTAACGAGCTACAGTGGCTTGTAAAAGTATTCATACCTCTTAAACCTTTCCACATTTTCTCACATTATGACCACAAACATAAATATATTTTATTGGAATGTTATGTAAAAGACCAACACAAAGTGGCATACAATTGTGAAGTAGAAAGAAAATGATACATAAGTTTATTTATTTTTTACAAATAAAAAACTGAAAAGTGCAGTGCGCAAAAGTATTCAGCCCCCCTGAGTCAATACTTTGTGGAACCCCCTTTTGCTGCAATTAAAGCTGCAAGTCTTTTGGGGTCTGTCTCCACCAGCTTTGCACATCTAGAGTTTGAAATCTTTGCCCATTCTTCCTTGCAAGACAATTCAAGCTGAGTCAGATTAGAAGTGTTTTGCAGACTCCAACATCCAACAGGTATTCCTCCAAGATTGCCCCGTATTTGGCTCCATCCATATTCCCATCAACTCTGACCAGCTTCCCTGTCCCTGCTGAAGAGAAGCAGCCCCAGAGCATGATGCTGCCACCACCATGTTTTACAGTGGGTATGGTGTGTTCAGAATAATGTGCAGTGTTACGTTTCCGCCACACATAGCGTTTTGCATTTAGGCCAAAAAGTTCAATTTTGGTCTCATCTGACCAGAGCACCTTCTTCTACACGTTTGCTGGGTCACTCACATGGCTTCGGGCAAACTGCAAATGGGACTTCTTGGGGTTTTCTTTTAACAATGGCTTTCTTCTTGCCACTCTTCCATAAAGCCCAGATTTCTGCAGTGCACGACTGATAGTTGTCCTATGGACAGGTTCCCCCACCTGAGCTGTATATCTCTGCAGTTCATCCAGAGTCACCATGGGCCTCTTGGCTGCATCTCTGATCAGTGCTCTCCTTGTTTGGCCTGTTAGTTTAGGTGGACAACGATGTCTCGGTAGGTTTGCAGTTGTGCCATACTCTTTCCATTTGCGGATGATGGACTGAACAGTGGTCTGTGAGATGTTCAAAGCTTGGGAAATCTTTTTACAGCCTTACCCTGCTTTAAATTTCTCCACAACCTTATCCCTGACCTGTCTGGTGTCTTCCTTGGACTTCATGATGCTGTTTGCTCCCCAATATTCTCTTAACAAACCACAGAGGCTGTCACAGAACAGCTGTATTTGAACTGAGATTAAATTACACACAGGTGGACTCTATTCAGTCATTAGATCAACATTCAATCAGTCAGCAACCATCAGGCAACTTCTGCAGGCAATTGGATGCACTCAGAGAAAAGGGGGCTGAATACTTTTGCGCACTGCACTTTTCAGTTTTTTATTTGTAAAAAATAAATAAACTCATGTATCAATTTCTTTCTACTTCACAATTGTATGCCACTTTGTTTTGGTCTTTCACATGACATTCCAATAAAATATATTTGTTTGTGGTCATAATGTGAGAAAATGTGGAAAAGTTCAAGGGGTATGAATACTTTTACAAGCCACTGTACCTGAAGGCAGGAAATCTGTCACAAAGATCCACACTTTTCTTTTCATTCTTCTTCTTCAGTGGCTTTTGAAAAAGGTTGTCTGTTATTTGTTTATGACTATCACACAGTCGTGACCATCACTTTTCCTCCGCTGGAATACGATTTGCCAATATTCTGATCAATTTACCTGTCAGAGCGAGAGACAGGTGGAGACAGGTGGAGACAGGTGAGAGCAGAGAGATGAAGTGTTTTATTTCCATCAATCATCTTCTTTCTCTCTGCTCCTCAGTGTGTGAGTGTCGATCGCCTGCTTCTGTATTTAGATTACAGGCCGCAGGTGAAAAGGTTTTAAATTGATCCTTCACCACGTCTGACAGGAGAAGGGGGGAAGGAGGAGAGAAAGTGGAGGAGGAGGTGATGAAGAGTGAGGGGGAAAAGAGGAGGAGAAACACGTGATGAGGAAATGTGTAAAATGTGAACTGTTGTGGGGGTGTAAAGTGTAAGTGTAAAAGAAGAAAAAGATAAGGATGATGTAGATGGAGCAGGGTAAAGGGAAAAGTAGAAGGAGAGAGAGGAGGAAGAGGAAAGATGACGATCAAATCAGATTAAAAAAAAATATATATATATATATATATATATATATATATATATATATATATATGTATATATATATTTTTTGTTTATATATATATATATATATATATATATATATAAACAGATGAAAACTGTAGAAAACAAGATTGAGCATTAAAGTTTAGCAATGAAGATACAAACCTTCTGTCGTCCAATCGGCTCTCAGCCTGACACCTGAGGCTCATCTCCATGACGACAGACACACAGGAAATGGAGCCTGGCAGGTGTTAACAGCAGCAGCTGCTCTCGTTAATGAATCCACCAATAATATTCACAACTCGTTAATAATCTGACGCTAATGGACGTTTTACTCCTCACCTGAGTCGAGCAGGTTTAACCCTGACACCACCAAGTGTGTGTGTGTCTGTGTGTGTGTTTGTGCTCATTAGCACCTGTTAGCTTCAGCGCTAACAGAGTGGAGCTGAGAAAAAGGTTGACAGTCACACTTTTTTCCATTTCTCTTTCTCGCTGCTCATTTCATCTATTTTCTGCTTCACACAGTTTAAACTGTACAAATCAAACGTGTCAGTTTTTTGTGTAATGTGTCATCACATTATGAGGATCAGTTTCTTACTGTGCTTAAAACACAGACAATATTGCCTAAAGAACTGCAACAGTTGATGGAAACATCATTTTTGTTGTTTACTAGTTTACACATTTTCACTGTGCTGTTGAAAACTGCCTGCACCCAACAGTGCTTTTACTGACCCATCTCACGAATATTTAATGTTAAACTGAGGCTGAAGGAAATGTAGTTAATAAACATATGGCTGTAAATATCATATTATAATCTGAATAGGTGTATCATGATAGTTATCATGTATTGGCTGGATGCAGGTGAGTAGTCACTGGAAAGGAGTGCACGAGATAGTGGATCCGGACATGAAAACAGCTATTGGTAAAGACAGAGGCAGACAGGGGAAACCGTTGCATTTTGCACAAGCACTCACTGCCACAAAAACAGGGTTCAGCTGACAGAAGAAACAGATTATCCACAACCCAGAAATCCAAACACAGGTCTAGATCCTCTTCAAACAATTAACACTATTCACAAGACCGAATCCAAATCCACATTCAGAGATCAGAATTGAAACAAAGTCAGAACTCCCAAAGCCAGAGAGAAAGAGAACCCAGAACAAAAAGGGGTCAGAGCCAGATAACAAAGTTCAAGCCAGAGAGTCGTATAGGGGGAGTCAAAGGTGAAACTAATGAAGGTGAACAGGCAGAGGTGAAGAGCATGGGACTAAGGAAAGGACCAGATAGGAAGTGGCAGAGATTTCTAAATAAAACTGGAAGTTTAGGTGTGGCTCCACACTCATCTTTTGGTAATGAAAAAGGTCCAACAGCGTCTTCACTTCCTGAGGATCCTCAGGAGGGTCAACCTGAATAGAGGGCTGCTGGTTGCCTTCTACTGTTGCTCCATTGAGAGTGTCATAACATACTGCATCTCCGTGTGGTTTTCAAGCTGCACCATGGCACACAAGAAGGTTCTACAAAGGGTCATAAACACTGCCCAAAAGATCATTGACTACCCTCGTCCCTCACTGAAGGACCTCTACAGCCCCCACTGTCTTAGGAGGGCACGCAACATCATGAAAGGCTGCACACACCCAGGACACCGGATGTTTAAATGGTGGCCCTCTGGAAAAAGACTCAGGGTGCTCAGCAATAGCCCTCATGAACACACACACACATCTGGTTTGGTTTTTCTGAGTACAATGTATATTCTGTATATACAGCTGGTGTGCATGTGTATATTTGCATATATATTTCTCTATATATATATATTTCTATATATATTTAAATTTAAACTTTTTGTATGAAAGACAATTGTAAGCTGTTTTATTATTATGTTGTTTTCTTCTCTCTCTTTGCACCAATGTGGGACAGTTCGCAATTTTGGTGTACTGTTGTACCAAGTGTGACTGTACAATGACAATAAAGCTTTATCTTATCTTATCTTATCTTATCTTATCATCTGTTGGCTCCCTCCTCTTCACTTCACATCCTCAATGTCTACTCCACAGCTGTCGTTCTCCATGAAAAACAGTAAATCAGAAGACAGAAGACAGAAATCCTCTTGAAATTGACCTTGTCATTTCCTGAACTTACCACCCTGTTTCCTGTGTGAAATACCAGTCAGTAGGACCATCACCACAGATCCCATCCCAGCACTCAGCCCCATCCACCCTCCCTCCCCTCTAGCTTTATGAAAACACCTAAGCTCTACCCTTCCTGTGTCAGTTTCCTTTTTTTACTGAAAACCTTCCAGTGGGTGACTCTCCGAGTTCATTCCTAGTTGTCCTCAGGTTGTCTGCTCCTACTGGACTCGGTTTATCCTCAAACAGACAGAAATCTGCATCTGTTAAATCTGTTACTAGATCAACTTATTATAAACGATAAATTAATGACATCAGCACATTGTCAAACAGCTGCACCAGTCTGTGTCTTATCAGTGTGGTATTTGTGTATCTGCTTCCTGCCTTGATGCAGCTTGTTGACAGCGTTCTTTTAATTAGCCTCATTGCCGGCTTCCGTGGAAACCCATTTATTTATACACAGACACTAGCTGTAAACAACACATTAACACGCCAACAGCTGTTAGCAACATGCTAAACATACGTGCATCGTGTCTCTGATTGTTTGTCCCTCTCTGCCTTACTCCCACAGGTAAAACCCAAGGCTAAAAGCAAGAGTCATCACGTAGAGCTAGTTATTATATAAAATAGGACTCATCTGGGCAACAAAAACACCTGTCAGTCACATGTCCAGTATTTGATTCTCTGTTGTTTAACATATTGAGGAACATAGCATGAAATAAATATAACATTCCGAACTTTCATGTCAAACCCATATGTCTCTGTGAACAGCAAAAACAAATGAGTTATCGTGTGGTTCCAGTACTTTGGTGGGAACTGTGGATCTTTCAGTTTTATTCAAGTAAATCCTGAGGCTTAACTTACTGCTGGTCTTTTCTTGTTTTATTTTCTAATATTAATCTCTTCACTGACGGCTGTCTTAGTGTCACTAATCTTTAGTGTGTGTGTGTGTGTGTGTGTGTGTGTGTGTGTGTGAGATGATCACAGTGTGAACATGTAAACTGGTTTAATCAAAGAGCTCAGCAAGAGGCGAGAGAGAGAAGAGGAGGCTAATTAAAAGAAGCTTCACTTCATCATCACTCTCACACTGTAAAACACACTGTTGAGTGCACCAGTGTCAGCCATCGAGGTAATTAGCCAGGCTGAGGGCGAGCGAGCACAGAGACAGTGGTCAGATGATAACAGAGAAAGAAAGTGTCAGTTTTAGTATGAATTAGTATGTTTCTGTTACTGAACTAAATCTACTCTGTGTGTGTGTGTTAGCAGAAGCTGTTGAAGCTGAAAAAGGCTGTGTAGCTTAAGCACATATGCACTCTGGACAATGTCTGAAGAATCAGGTTCAGAGTTTCTCTTTTTACCACATGCAGGATAAAGTCCAGGTCAGACATGTAGGAAAATAGTCCATTTGGTTTCTGAATGAGGCCCGTCACATGATGAAACAATATGTTATGTATAGAACCCTGTTTGCGTAAAAGAGAGAAACAAACTCTAATCTGTAAATCTTCTGGATTAATTCCTGCTGTATTCACACATGGACTCAAACTTTGTACTAGTCCATAATATAAAGTCAATTTAAGGTCCCAGCCAAACAACTTGGACATTTATGTTCCCACATGTAGCTCACACAGTAGTCTAGAGAAGTTCAGGGTTCCAGTGCAGGTCTAAAAGCAGCTTTAAGCTGAGCACCAGGTGCTCATTGAAAAGTTGAAACAGGTTTTCTTGTTGTTATTCCGCCTGTTCACACTGATCTTTGCCTGCAGCTTTTTCAGTGGTAGCTAAACTATCTTACCAAAAACAGCACAATAATCCCACCTGCATCCTTCCAGTTGTCCAGGTAGTTAAACTGTCAGTCGACAGACGCCTCCTCCCATATCCCTAACTGGTCCAGCCAGTGGTGTTCCTTTAGTTCACGTTTAATGGCAGGGACTACGAGTCCTGTCGTTCAGCATCTCCCTGGCAACCCAGACCTTCACCCAGTGCATAGACGCAGTCCTGGCTTCTCCTGAACTACCTAGATGATCAGGTAATCCGGTTACCTACCGCCAACTATTATCCACAGATGCATCCCCAGTTGGCTGGGGACCAGGGGCACACTGCTCCCCCCGTTCCCTTCTAGGCTCCGACCAGTGGCCCGGCCCCTAAGAGGGCAGGCTCGTCAGCCTTGGGCCTCTCTGATGCCATGTTGGACACCGTGTTCAGGGCATGTGCACCTTACATTTACATTTTACATTTACATTTCCACAAGCATGTGCACCTTACATTTACATTTTACATTTACACTTCCACAAGGGCTGCTTAGACACACTGCTGGATGGCTTTCACTAACTGGTGCAGGTTTCTCAATGTGGATTCAAGACATTCTGGCCTAACTCCAGCTGCGCCTCAGCATGGGGAAGTCTGTGGTCACCATACGGGGCATAGTCATGGCCATCGTGGAAACGAGAATAGACTGGAATCCTTCCAGGCGGCTCAACCCAGCCTTTCTTGCCCAAGGTCCTCTCAGACTTTCATCTGCTGCAGTCCATCGAGCTGAAGGTTCTCCACCACCTGGAGGATGGTGATGGAGGTACTTGTGTTTATCCTGTTAGTTGCAGCAGAATATTTTGATCCAGATAGACTCTTCTTTTGTGTACTGTCTCCTCTCAGGGTGGTTCCTTTGGTTCAGAGGGTTTGGAGCAGGGGTATCAAACTCAAATTTGCAGTGGGCCAAAATTAACACCTGGGACGAAGTCGCGGGCCAAACACAATATATATTGAAAAATTAACTACAATTATGCATGTTTTCCATCTCTCGAGATATGTAATGTTGAACCTTTTCATATGGAGACAAACATAAACATTAAATCTGGAGCAAGCAAAGCGTAATATTATAAAGAAATGAGAAATTAAACTAGTGACACATGTTGGACTGAAAAATAAAATTATATTTCTTTATCTGTCTCACAGTGAAAAGTGTTGTGTAGTCTTGTCACCACCTCAGAGATGTCACTGTGGACCTGCAGATATATAGGACAGTGATCAGGACTTGGAGCGTGTGTGTGTTTGTATGTTGATGAATAACTGGCTCATTATCAGCCTCAGTGATCACACACACTGAGACTGAGGCTGTAAACAATTAGTTACCACTTAATATAGTCTAATGAGCAGATTGTTGTAAACATGATTTTGTGTTAACCTATGAATTAACCCCACTCTGCTCTGCAGGAACGGCTAATTTATTACCTTATTAGTCTAAATTTTTGAGGACTTGTAGCTGTAAGCAGATTTACACACGACTGTTCTCCAAAAGAGATGCACAGACGTGGGGTGCTTTCACACCTACAGGATTTAGTTTGATTAAATCAAACTCAAGTTTGTTTTTCCCTCTGGTGTCTGGTGTGAACACAGTAATCACACTCGAGTGTGATCCTCCTGGTGAGAACGTGTCCCGAACCAAAACGGGAGCAAACGCTATGAATCGCATGATTTGAGGACTTTGGGTAGTTTGTAGATTTTCCTCTTTTTTGTTTGTCCACCAAAAACATGCTGTCTGACTAATGGAGGACAAACATGGAGACGTGAGGAGGTGAAGTGTCTCAGAAACACCAGGTCTGATGTAATGTAATCAACAATAATCAACAGGATCAAGGACCAACCTGTGTTTACCTTCATAGTGAAATCATCTCCCTACTGTCACACAAACGTACAGTAGAACAACACTTCACCTTCTTCCTGTATTTACTGTTTCTGTTCCCGCTGCAGAAACAATCTGACCAATAAGCGGAGAGGACGTTCTTGCGTAGTTTGAAGTGACGTGTTTTGGTTCGCGTGGATTTTTCTGTGTGTGAAACGAAACGCAACCAAAGAGAAACTGCTCCAAGTTTAAAAACTCATTAACTGATTCAGACCAAAGCAAACGAATTAAGGTGTGAAAGCACCCTTGGACATTTCCTTGTGTCCATCCTCAGACTTTCAGTAATCTTTTCTTGGAAATGTGTAGGTAAATGCATCACTGAGAAACATACAGTGCACTCAGGTGATCTTCATTTAACTACCTATGTGATGTCTTAAAACAACTGTGATGCTTTAGGTGAAAACCTAATTACCTATTTTATTTTAATATTTTGAATTAGCTAACATGACTGTGCAGAAATCTGTTCACACTTTGAGATTGTTTTTGTAAATTTCTGTTAAAAAGTCAAATAAAATCAGCCAGGACTCATTGTTGTAAAAGTAAAAACTAAAAGGTGAAAACTTTTACTAGGCCCTGTGCCCACAAACATTGTAAAACAAACAAATATTTCTCTGTGTGAAGCATGGAGGTGGAAACGTAATGATGAGGGTGTTCTGGAAATGGAAGAGTCCGCAGTCAGCATAGATTCCACTTGCTGAAGAACTAAGTATCTACTGTTCAAGTTACTGGTGCAATATTCTTATAAATCTGCTGTTTTAAGGATGTGTGAGCTGATGTTATCGGGTTTGTCACTCAACAAAGCTGCAGCATTGTGTAGCTCTGTGTGACAAGATTAGACCATAACAAACACACACTGAGAGTGTGTTGGAAAGTACACATCACTGAGTACTACTACTAGTATGACTGAGGTTTCATACGTGTGTCATATTGTTTTCTACAATCACTTTTAGTAATTGTATTACTAGTACAGTAATAATAATTAATATCAGCAGCTTAAAGTACAATTCTGAAACACACAAACTGTTTCTGTGTCTTTGTGTGTGTGTTACAGGGTGTGTGTGTGTGTGTGCGGAGCAGGTTCCATTACCTGCCACTCATCACCTCGTCTATACCAAAATTTCCAGCACCTGACTGGACGGCAAACTGTCAATCAAAACATCATCACACTCTTTAAACCTGTCTGTCCACCCGTCTACCTGACTGTATCTTCACCTGTCTGTGTGTCAGTGTGTTGTCTCTAAGATAGACAGAGATGTAAATGGACGACTGTCAGTCTGCTTCATCCTGTCCCGGCCGACTGTCCTGAATACCAATCATCTCTGAGAGACACGGAGAAAGAGAGCGTGTGTGTGTCGAGGGAGTTGGAGCAGACAGTGGAATATCATCAGTATTCAGAGGAAGAGACATTTTCCCTCTGCAGTTATTTCCTCTGACACACACACAGTGTAACACACACAAACAGAGTAACACACACACACACACACAGTTTAACACACACACACACACAGAGTGTAACACACACACAGTGTAACACACACAAACAGAGTAACACACACACACACACACAGAGTGTAACACACACACAGTGTAACACACACACACACTGTAACACACACACACACAGTGTAACACACACACACACACACACAGAGTGTAACACCCACACAATGTAACACACACACACACTGTAACACACACACACAGAGTGTAACACACACACAGTGTAACACACACACACACTGTAACACACACACACACAGTGTAACACACACACACACACAGAGTGAAACACACACAGAGTGTAACACACACACACACACAGAGTGAAACACACACAGAGTGTAACACACACACAGTGTACCATACACACAGTGTAACACACACACACAGTGTAACACACACACATTGCAAAGCACACACACAGTGTAACACACACACACACACACACACACACACAGTGTAATTAAACACAGTGTAAAACACACACAGAGTGTAACATACACACAGTGTAACACACACACAGTGTAGCACACACACAGTGTAACATTCACACAGTGTAACAGACACACAGTGTAACACACACTTTGTACCACACACACAGTGTACCTTACACACAGTGTAACACACACACACAGTGTAACACACACACACACTGTAACACACACACACACATAAACACAGTGTAACACACACACACACACACACACACACACACAGTGTAACACACACACACAGAGTGAAACACACACACAGTGTAACACACACACACACACACACAGAGTGTAACACACACAACGAGTGTAACAGACACACAGTGTAACATACACACAGTGTAACACACACAGTGTAGCACACACACAGTGTACCATACACACAGTGTAACAGACACACAGTGTAACACACACACACAGTGTAATACACACACAGTGTAACACACACACACAGTGTAACACACACACAGTGTAAAGCAGACACACAGTGTAAAACACACACACACACAGAGTGTGACAAACAAACAGTCTAACACACACACACAGTGTAACACACACAAACACAGTGTTATATACACACAGTGTAACACACACACACAGTGTAACACACACACAGAATGTAACACAAACACAGAATGTAACACAAACAAACAGAGTCTAACACTCACAAACAGAGTGTAACATACAAAAAGTGTAACACACACTCAGAGTGTAACATACACACAGTGTAACACACACACAGTGTAACACACACACAGAGTGTAACACACACACAGAGTGTAACATACACACAGTGTAACACACACACACACAGTGTAACACACACACAGAGTGTAACATACACACAGTGTAACACACACACACACACTGTAACACACACACAGTGTAACACACACACACACTGTAACACACACACAGTGTACCATACACACAGTGTAACAAACACACAGTGTACCATACACACAGTGTAACACACACACAGTGTAACAAACACACAGAGTGTAACATACACACAGTGTAACACACACACAGTGTAATACACACACACACACAGTATAACACACACACACACATGTGTAAGACACACACACACACACAGAGTGAAACACACACACAGTGTAACACACACACAGTGTAACACACACACACAGTGTAATACACACACAGTGTAACACACACAGTGTAAAACACACACAAACACAGTGTAATACACACAGAGTGTAACACACACACACAGAGTGTAACACACACAGAGTGTAACACACACACACAGTGTAACACACACACACAAAGAGTGTAACACACACACACACAGAGTGTAACACACACACACACACACACACAGAGTGAAACACACACACACACACACACAGAGTGAAACACACACACAGTGTAACACACACACAGTGTAACACACACACAGTGTAACACACACACACACAACGAGTGTAACATACACACAGTGTAGCACACACACAGTGTAACACACACAGTGTAGCACACACACAGTGTACCATACACACAGTGTAACACACACACAGAGTGTAATATACACACTGTTTAACACACACACAGTGTAATATACACACATTGTAACAGACACACAGTGTAACACACACACACACACACACACACAGTGTAACACACACACACAGAGTGAAACACACACACAGTGTAACACACACACACACACAGAGTGTAACACACACAACGAGTGTAACAGACACACAGTGTAACATACACACAGTGTAACACACACAGTGTAGCACACACACAGTGTACCATACACACAGTGTAACAGACACACAGTGTAACACACACACACAGTGTAATACACACACAGTGTAACACACACACACAGTGTAACACACACACAGTGTAAAGCAGACACACAGTGTAAAACACACACACACACACAGAGTGTGACAAACAAACAGTCTAACACACACACACAGTGTAACACACACAAACACAGTGTTATATACACACAGTGTAACACACACACACAGTGTAACACACACACAGAATGTAACACACACACAGAATGTAACACAAACAAACAGAGTCTAACACTCACAAACAGAGTGTAACATACACAAAGTGTAACACACACTCAGAGTGTAACATACACACAGTGTAACACACACACAGTGTAACACACACACAGAGTGTAACACACACACAGAGTGTAACATACACACAGTGTAACACACACACACACAGTGTAACACACACACAGAGTGTAACATACACACAGTGTAACACACACACAGTGTACCATACACACAGAGTGTAACATACACACAGTGTAACAAACACACAGTGTACCATACACACAGTGTAACAAACACACAGTGTACCATACACACAGTGTAACACACACACAGTGTAACAAACACACAGAGTGTAAAATACACACAGTGTAACACACACACAGTGTAATACACACACACACACACACACATGTGTAAGACACACACACACACACAGAGTGAAACACACACACAGTGTAACACACACACAGTGTAACACACACACACAGTGTAATACACACACAGTGTAACACACACAGTGTAAAACACACACACACACAGTGTAATACACACAGAGTGTAACACACACACACAGAGTGTAACACACACAGAGTGTAACACACACACACACACACAGTGTAACACACACACACAAAGAGTGTAACACACACACACACAGAGTGTAACACACACACACACACACACAGAGTGAAACACACACACAGTGTAACACACACACAGTGTAACACACACACACACACAGAGTGTAACACACACACACACACACACAGAGTGAAACACACACACAGTGTAACACACACACAGTGTAACACACACACACACAACGAGTGTAACATACACACAGTGTAGCACACACACAGTGTAACACACAGTACACACAGTGTACCATACACACAGTGTAACACACACACAGAGTGTAATATACACACTGTTTAACACACACACAGTGTAATATACACACATTGTAACAGACACACAGTGTAACATACACACAGTCTAACACACACAGTGTAGCACACACACAGTGTACCATACACACAGTGTAACACACACACAGTGTAACACACACACACAGTGTAATACACACACAGTGTAACACACACAGTGTAAAACACACACACACACACAGTGTAATACACACAGAGTGTAACACACACACACAATGTAACACACACACACACACACAGTGTAACACACACACAGTGTAACACACACACAGTGTAATACACACACAGTGTAACACACACACACAGTGTAATACACACACAGTGTAACACACACACACACGGTGTAACACACACACACACCCACAGTGTAACACACACAAACACAGTGTAATATACACACAGTCTAACACACACACACAGTGTAACACAAACAAACAGAGTCTAACACTCACAAACAGAGTGTAACATACACACAGTGTAACACACACACACACACACACCCACAGTGTAACACACACAAACACAGTGTAATATACACACAGTCTAACACACACACAGAGTGTAACACAAACAAACAGAGTCTAACACTCAAAAACAGAGTGTAACATACACACAGTGTAACACACATACACACACAGAGTGTAACACACACACAGTGTAACACACACACAGAGTGTAACATACACACAGTGTAACACACACACAGTGTACCATACACACAGTGTAACACACACACAGTGTAACACACACACAGAGTGTAACATACACACAGTGTAACACACACACAGTGTACCATACACACAGTGTAACACACACACAGTGTAACACACACACAGAGTGTAACATACACACAGTGTAACACACACACAGAGTGTAACACACACACAGTATAACACACACACACACACACACACACAGTGTAACACACACACAGTGTAATACACACACAGTGTAACACACACACAGTGTAAAACACACACACAGTGTAAAACACACACACACACAGTGTAATACACACACAGAGTGTAACATACACACAGTGTAACACACACACAGTGTAACAGACACACAGTGTAACACACACACACAGTGTAACACACACACACAGTGTAATACACACACACACAGTGTAACACACACACACACACACACACAGTGTAACACACACACACACAAAGTGTAATACACACACACACAGTGTAATACATACAGAGTGTACCACACACACAGTGTAACACACACACACACACAAACACACAGCGTAATACACACACACACAGTGTAATACACACACAGTGTAATACGCACACAGTGTAACACACACACAAACACACACAGTGTAATGCACACACAGTGTAATACACACACACACAGTGTAACACACACACACACACAGTGTAACAAACACACACCTACAGTGTAACACACACACACAGTGTAATACACACGCAGCGTAATACACACACACACACACACACAGTGTAACACACACACACACAAAGTGTAATACACACACACACAGTGTAATACATACAGAGTGTACCATACACACAGTGTAACACACACACAGTGTAACACACACACAGAGTGTAACATACACACAGTGTAACACACACACAGTGTACCATACACACAGTGTAACACACACACACAGTGTAACACACACACAGAGTGTAACATACACACAGTGTAACACACACACAGAGTGTAACACACACACAGTATAACACACACACACACACAGTGTAACACACACACAGTGTAATACACACACAGTGTAACACACACACAGTGTAAAACACACACACAGTGTAAAACACACACACACACAGTGTAATACACACACAGAGTGTAACATACACACAGTGTAACACACACACACAGTGTAACAGACACACAGTGTAACACACACACACAGTGTAACACACACACACAGTGTAATACACACACACACAGTGTAACACACACACACACACACACAGTGTAACACACACACACACAAAGTGTAATACACACACACACAGTGTAATACATACAGAGTGTACCACACACACAGTGTAACACACACACACACACAAACACACAGCGTAATACACACACACACACACAGTGTAATACACACACAGTGTAATACGCACACAGTGTAACACACACACAAACACACACAGTGTAATGCACACACAGTGTAATACACACACACACAGTGTAACACACACACACACACAGTGTAACAAACACACACCTACAGTGTAACACACACACACAGTGTAATACACACGCAGCGTAATACACACACACACACACACACAGTGTAATACACACACACACACACACAGTGTAATACACACACAGTGTAACACACAGTGAAATACACACACAGGTTTTCCGGTCCATTGTTTCTGAGTTCCAATGTTCTGTACCACCGCCTGTTCTGATCCAGGACAAAGACAAAAGTTTCTGATTTACTTCAAAGAGCTTCCACAGGTAACGATGTGTTGCATGAAACATGTTGAGCAGCAACAAACCGACAGACTGCTCCTTTAATTATGTGTCAAAGGTCAAAGGTCCAACCACAGTCGGTGTGTTTGTGGAGTCCTCTGCCCCCTCCTCTGCTGCTGGAGACACCATGTGACTGTAATTATCCCCCACCCACCCCCGTCATTAAATCCTCACACACTGTGCGATATGTGAAGTGTGTGTCCGCTCCGCCGGGACGCCGCCACGTTGCGACGCTCTGAGGTCGCGACCTCGTCTTATTTGTGTGTGTGAGACACTTACAGCCCAGTCAATTATCATCCCGACGCAGCGCGAGCCGAGTGTGATGCTGCCGGGAAATTCATCTTCACTTCTTAACAGCAGCAGACTTGCTGTGGTCCCAAAGAAGAAATCCTCTCCCAGCGTCTCTGCTGCTGGACCAGTTTCATCAGACACACAAAGACTGAGTCCTGGAGTCGGCTGCCAGAGTAGAAGTCCCAGTAGAGACAAGCGAGGAAATCGTTGTTAGTCGTTAAATAAGATCATTCAAATCCTAATGACTGAGACTGTTATTGACCGGATTGATCCCTGTGGGGAAACTGCTTCACACGGATGCTGTGACAGGGTTTTATTGTTTTGTCCAGAGACACCTGGACATGTAGCCTGGAGGAACTGGACACATACACATGTTAACACAGAGTTAACATCTGTTTTCCTCACAGAGTTCCTGTCCAAACCAGGACACAGCAGCACAAGATATGTTGTCCTGGTCCAAGTTCAGCAGCTACATGATAAAAAATGATGGTTGTCACTGAATGCAATAATCAGTAATAATCAATAATAACTACTGAGTCTGAGTCTCTCTCACCTGTCTGGTTTCAGCCAATCAGCAGCTCTGTCTCTCACAGCCGCCTCACCTGTTCCTCATTTTGAAACAAATCAGCTGTGAGTCTCAAACATTCCTCTGTTTTCCCTGTAGACTTGATCCTGCCATTCGGTCTTTGTTCCACCTGGTTGCCGTTCTATATGGTCCCTGTCCACCTAAACCTGATCCACCTGAATGTGGCTCATTGGTTTTTCTTTATCCAACGACTAAACTATCTGAGAGTAAAGTGACTGAATATTTCTGTTTACACTATTAACAGTTACAGTAAATAAAAGTTCAAGTTTAAAATGTCTTTGAATCTCTGAGCTCATTTTGATTGATTTAAACCTGCAGCTTCTTATTGAAATAAACAGATATGTGCAGGAAAACTAAAATATTCGGTGTAAATGTCAGTGTAAAATCCGATTTGTGCTGAGCCAATTAGTTTTTTATTTGCACAGGTACATGTAATTACTTTGAGTACCATTGATGTGGTCCATGTGTAAGAAATAAAACTATAATTTATTAATAATACTTAGTTTCTATTTTTTATCTGAAACACTTGTTGCCATGATTCCATGTGACTTCACCTTCCTGAGGATCATCTCAAAACAGAGGCTGCAGAACTTTCAGAATCTTGATGTTTTTAGGTTTTCCTCAGTATGGCAGTAAAACTGTGACAGCTGACTGAACATCTGGTTGTTTTCTGTAAACAGCAGCAGATCACTGAGAGTTCAGCTGCTTTTAATGTGACACTTTAAATAAATGTGACAAAAACAGATCTGCAGGTGTCTGTTGGCTCGTTGCTCTTCAATGTTTCCAGTCCAACATTTTTTAATTGTTCACACCTGAGTTTTCAGACTGAAGGTTGGTTCACAAAGTGAAACGGTACCGCGCCATATTCAGTCTGGTTCAGTTCACAGTGACGTGAACGCAGAAAAGTTCTAAGATGAAACTGATCAGAACCGAAGAATGATTCAGTTTGAACAGAACACAGTCAGTGTGTGTGTGTGTGTGTCTGCTCTTCTTCATCATCATCTTCCTCATTTCCTGCTGACCTTCTAATTATCTTAGTATTAAACACCCCCCACCACCACCTCCTCATCCCATCCCACAGCCACTGTGGTCATGGTAACAACAATTCTCTGGTGATTAGTGTTAATTATCACCATGGCAACATGATCAGTGGCATTGTAGGGAGGAGTTCCCAACATTTTTGGATGGTTCTGCTCTTGGACGTGGTCCTGTACTGTACTGTAGTGCAGTCAGTACTGTAGTGCAGTCAGTACTGTAGTGCTGTTAGTACTGTCAGTACTGTAGTGCTGTCAGTACTGTAGTACTGTCAGTACTGTCGTGCTGCTAGTACTGTAGTGCTGTTAGTACTGTAGTGCTGTCAGTACTGTAGTGCTGTTAGTACTGTCAGTACTGTAGTGCTGTCAGTACTGTAGTGCTGTTAGTACTGTCAGTACTGTAGTGCTGTCAGTACTGTAGTACTGTCAGTACTGTAGTGCTGCTAGTACTGTAGTACTGTCAGTACTGTAGTGCTGCTAGTACTGTAGTACTGTCAGTACTGTAGTGCTGTCAGTACTGTAGTGCTGTCAGTACTGTAGTGCTGCTAGTACTGTAGTACTGTCAGTACTGTAGTGCTGTCAGTACTGTAGTGCTGTCAGTACTGTAGTGCTGTTAGTACTGTCAGTACTGTAGTGCTGTCAGTACTGTAGTACTGTCAGTACTGTAGTGCTGCTAGTACTGTAGTGCTGTCAGTACTGTAGTGCTGTTAGTACTGTAGTGCTGCTAGTACTGTAGTGCTGTCAGTACTGTAGTGCTGTTAGTACTGTCAGTACTGTAGTGCTGTCAGTACTGTAGTACTGTCAGTACTGTAGTGCTGCTAGTACTGTAGTGCTGTCAGTACTGTAGTGCTGTTAGTACTGTCAGTACTGTAGTGCTGTCAGTACTGTAGTGCTGTTAGTACTGTAGTGCTGTCAGTACTGTAGTGCTGTTAGTACTGTCAGTACTGTAGTGCTGTTAGTACTGTCAGTACTGTAGTGCTGTCAGTACTGTAGTGCTGTCAGTACTGTAGTGCTGCTAGTACTGTAGTGCTATCAGTACTGTAGTGCTGTTAGTACTGTAGTACTGTAGTGCTGTTAGTACTGTAGTGCTGTTAGTACTGTAGTGCTGTCAGTACTGTAGTGCTGTTAGTACTGTCAGTACTGTAGTGCTGTCAGTACTGTAGTGCTGTCAGTACTGTAGTGCTGCTAGTACTGTAGTGCTATCAGTACTGTAGTGCTGTTAGTACTGTAGTACTGTCAGTGCTGTTAGTACTGTAGTGCTGTTAGTACTGTAGTACTGTAGTGCTGTTAGTACTGTAGTGCTGTCAGTACTGTTAGTACTGTAGTGCTGTTAGTACTGTAGTGCTGTCAGTACAGTTTTTTTGGTTTAGGGAGAGGTCAGCATCGCTTCTTTGGCTCCTTCTTATCTCTGTGACATTTTGTGGGTTCCGAGTCTGGTTCAGGAACCTTTTCAGCAGCTGAGTTTCCCCCTGTGGGGAACACACTCTCACACTGACCTCCATAATTACCAGCCAGGATCTCCTGTTTTGAGCATTATGGTCTGTAGTTAAATGCCAAGGTGATGACATAATTGGTTGCCGGGTGGTTTAGTAGCAGCAGAGGACAAATGTTACCTGAGGTAGAGACAATAAATTAGAATTTATCATCTTCGCCTGAAGGAGCTGATTCTGTTCCGAAAGTCTGAGTTTTTTTCTTATTCTTTTTTTCATGTTTTATAACGTTCTATTCTCTGTGTTTACCAATGATGCAGGTCTGGGATATGTGAACGTAACATAACAAAGTCGAACAGCAGCAGAGAAATTGTGAAGAATCCAGGTCTCAGGGATCTGGATCTGAAACGCCCAGGTACAGGTGGTTAGCGAAGTAAATGAGTCAAACACTGACTGCTGTTTTTTACCTGCAGGATTTAGGACGTAGGATTTCCCAGTCAGACATTTCACTTTGCCTGACCAGTCTCATACAGCACCACTGTCCAGGTCCTGAAGCTGATCCAGACCTTGACTGTGATCAGGGTCTGAGCAGCCTCAGTGTGGAGGAAGACGCTGCCTCCTCTTTGTGGACTGAAAAACATGAATGTGAAATTCTTCTTTTAAAGGCAGAGCGACCCGTCTGACCTGCAACCTCTCCGTCCACAGTCATTAATGATTCAGTCCAGGACGGTCTGATGTCAGAGGTCACACCCAAAAACAACCTCAGCTCCACACAGACCTGATGACACCTGAGCTCAGTGTTAGTGAAGAAGACTGAGACATGGTCAGAATCATTAGGATTATTACTGTGGGCAAAGCTGTTTTGTATTTGTTTAGCACAGTTGGATGTAGAGTCGGGAACGTCCTGCACGCTGCTGCTGTTCCTCAGTTACATCCACAGTTTTTTTATACAGAACCAATTTCCAATAAAAGACCTAAACGGGCTGCAGTATATTTATAATATTTAATGTCTACATGAATATATAATTGTAAGATCTATATATAATCTGTCTGTCTGTCTGTCTCAGTGAGAAAATGTCTCTGAAGAAGCTTTTAGCAGCAGAAAGACTAATTGAACCTGTTCTAATATTTAAAAAGTAAAATCCCCAAACATTCAGTCAGCTGCTACATTTAGAGGGAAAATCTATTTTCTAAATGTGAACTTGTTAAAATGTCACAGTGAATGTTTGTTTGATGAAGACGTCTCGTTCCGACTCGAGCTGATGCGTTTAATGAAAGAAACATGAAGAGAGTTCAGGTTTCACTGTCGTCCATTTAAACCATCACGTCGTGTAAGTTCAGATTTAGTCATTTTCTAACTTTTAAACTGTGAGTTCCAGCTGAGCGCACAGAGACGCCTAAAAGCCCCAATGAATATTAACATCAGATCAATATTTTATCCAGTATAAGTTATTATGGGCTGTTTCTGAAAGCTAACATGACACGTATTAATAATGGATCGGTACATTGTGACGTCGAAGTGACTGCAGCCTGACAAATGACACGTAAATATTTCATCACGTGTTTGACTTCACACACAGTGTCAGTCAAAAGGGGTCCTTTTGGATCTTCACATGGAGAGATGCCGAGTCAGATTAAAATAAGTCAGAGCATGAGACCTAAAGGTTCCTGACACGTCACAGTTTGAACTGTAAAAAGGAGAAAACGTGAGACAACAAACTAACTTCAGATGGATGCGTCCACATTTCGTCTTCTGTCATTCAGACACGTGGACACGTTCGGTAATGTCCCTGATTACAGAAAGAAAAACCTGTTTCCATGTTCACAGGGACCTGAGAGACGAGCATCAAGTGTGATGATGAAGATCCGACCGAGCAGCTCGGGCTCCACAGTGCTAATGGCTCCTGTTGACATACAGTGTCATACAGTTTTCCACCTGGATGGTCCAACATCCGCTCATTAGCTCAGACAGCCTGTGAAACTCTGTGTGAAACTGATGACATTTCACAGCCCGCCTGGTTTACGTGTAGAGCGTGTTTGATCTGACACACACAGTCAGTGTCAATAAGAGAACAGAGAGAGGTTACACCTCCTCATTAGACACACACACTGATCAAAATCAGCTGTGATACAGTAACACGCAACTAACCAAACAGTAAAATAGACGTGTGTGTGTGTGTGTGTGTGTGTGTGTGTGTGTGTGTGTGTGTGTGTGTGTGCGTGTGTGTTTCATGAGCTGCAGCTTCTTCTGTGGTGTCAGGACCCCAGACCGGATCAGATTCCTGATTCCTTTAAACCTTAACTTCCTCTTCTTCACCTCACTGACTGTTTACCCTCCTCCTCCTCACTTCTAATCTCTTTAATAACTGTTAATAATAAAGCCGTGTGCTGCCTGTTGTCGTGTTGAACATCCTCACCTCTGCTCCTCTTCATCCTTCACACAGTGTTTCCTTCCTCTCCTCCTCCTCCTCTTTTTCTGCCTCTTTCTTCCATGTTGTTGCTTCTATAAGCACTGAGGAGGAGGAGGATGAAGATGGAGGGGGGTCATAAATCACAGACTACAAACTGACACTCAGACAACACAGAGATGTTGTTAACACTGACCTCGGCCGATGGCCTTCATCCATCACACTCTCTCTGTTCTGGTCCTTAAAAAGTCTGAAATCTGAACCAACAGCCCGAAAGGCTTTTTCAAAACTGAGTCAGATCAATGTACCTGGTTAAAGCTACGATGGGCAACTCTGCTGCCCTCAGCCCCCAGGTATCAATTAATCCAACCTGTGACAGTCTGGACTCAACCCTGAACATGTAACTAAGATGTGATGTGATGACACACTTGGTCTACCCCATAACATCACTGATGATGTCATAGAGATTATAAAGAGGTTGTTGGGTTCCTCCTTCTTCTGTCTAAGATTTAACTGATTTAGAAACTCTCAACTATTTGGGGTTCAGTTTCTTACCCAAAGACGCAGGAGGAGCCGGGAATCGAACCACTAACCCTGCAGTCAATGAATGACCTCCTGATGAACAGCCAACCAGTCATGTACGGTCTGTGGATAAGTCAAACCATAGTTAGGGATCCAAAAACTTCACTTCCAACCATCGACCACCATGATCTAAAGAACTCTGTGAGCCACGTAGGAAGGCGGAGTAGGACTGGTTGTTTCCATGTTCATTCCTTCAAAACAAAAGCAGATAAATAAATAATAATTAACTGGAGTGATTAATGATCAAATAACTCTGATTGGTCAATTACTAAAGTGCTGTGATCAGACACTGTCGCATATCATGGAGTAAAGTGACAGACAATTATTCTTGGTCTTGGATAAATGTCAGTGCAGAGACCGACTCCCAGCTCTGAATATAAAATATCCAGGAATATTAAACAGGAAACATTCCTGAATATTAAAATGTGAAACTTTCTTTATTCAACAGGCAATAAAAAGTTCAAACAGACCAGAGAATAAAAAATATATTTTTAAAAAGAAACCAAATGTAGTGAAAGTCAAATGTGAAGTGACATTGAGACAACTTTCAGTTTTATTAGGGAGAGTCTGAGGGCGAGAGACACCCACAAAGAACTGACAGAGAGAAAGAGAGAGCGCGAGTTTCTTCTTCTTAATTTAAAGGACAAACACTCCGTGAGATCATTTGCACAAAGATGTGTATGAAGAGTGGGTGAGTGAGTGTGTAGGAGAGAGAGAGAGGTGAGTTCTGATTCTGGTTCAGTTAATAACTTGGGTCGCTTTTACACCTTAATTCGTTTGCTTTGGTCTGACTCAGTTGATGAGTTTGTAACATTGGAGCAGTTTCTCCTCAGTTCGGTTTTGTTTCACACGAGAAAAATCCAAGCGAACCAAAACACGTCACTTCAAACTACGCAAGAACGTCCTCTCCGCCTATTGGTCAGATGTGTCTGAACAGAAACAGTAAATACAGGAAGAAGGTGAAGTGTTGTTCTACTGTACGTTTGTGTGACAGTAGGGAGATGATTTCACTATGAAGGTAAACACAGGTTGGTCCTTGATCCTGTTGATTATTGTTTATTACGTTACATCAGACCTGGTCTCTGTGAGACACTTCACCTACTCACGTCTCCACGTTTGTCCTCCATTAATCAGACAGCATGTTTTTGGTGGACAAACAAAAAAGAGGAAAAACTACAAACTACCCAAAGTCCTCAAATCATGCGATTCATAGCGCTTGGTCCCGTTTTGGTTTGGTACGGGTTATCACCAGGAGGACCGCACCAGAGTTCGCTAAGTGATTCAGATCGAGACCACCTCATTTTGGGGGTCTCAAAAACTTCATGTTCCACAGAGATGTGGCAGCATCACTGATGACCAGCGGACCACATCTCCTCCACCTCTACAACATCAGACTGAACCTCTCTGAATAGTCTACCCAGCTCATGGCACAGACACTG
The DNA here is from genome assembly GCF_900324465.2 of Anabas testudineus. Taxonomy (NCBI): domain Eukaryota; kingdom Metazoa; phylum Chordata; class Actinopteri; order Anabantiformes; family Anabantidae; genus Anabas; species Anabas testudineus. Next base: position 18,395,239 of record NC_046628.1, on the reverse strand, counting down.
ATCTTCTCTGGTCCTGACTACTGGGTGTCCAACGGGCAGGACGGACATCGTCAACAATCAGTCCACTCCAGATGACCCAAAAAACAGGAGCATCTCATTTTTCATCCGTCAAAAAGGACAAATGTCACCACTGCTCTCTGCTTTGGTTTCCTGTATCTGCTGCATCAGGTTCAAAGGTCTGACTCCCACCTCCAGTGAGTGTTCAACTCAACAGCACCTTCCTACCTGAACTTCCTGATCCAGGTCTACAGATCCTCTGTCTGACTGAGATCTCATGACAAACAGACTCTGGTCCATACAGCACACAGAGAAAGATTCCAAGTAGCGGCCTCAGCCGTTTCCTAAATGATCTAATGGTGCTAACTTTTGGTGGTCTTTAATGAACAACGTTCAGGTGAGAGAGACCGGACGTCTGAGTCCAGTGAACAGAGCTTTGTAAAAACGTGGTTATATCAGTGACAAAACAGATGGAGGCAGCAGCACAACCCTGTTTTTGTTTTCTTGGAAGAAACCACAGTACCACCAGTGGATGGGTTCCTGTGAGTTCTGCTGTCCAGCTCTCTAGCAGGTCCAGGCTATAAACACTGAGCAGAGCAGAAACACAACTAGTTCAGTTTCTTCTTGTCTTCTAGGATTGAACCAGTTTAATGGAGACATAGTCTCAGACTGACCCTCCACCAGCATTACACAGGATGTAACTCTATTTATCCTGTCTCTGTGTGAGAGTGTGTCTTAACAGGATTTAGGGTTTCTGCTGCCGGGTGAATTAGCAGCGAGGATTTCACATCAGAATGTTCATGTGTTTCAGTGTGAAATAAACAGTGTAGTGATGATCAGAGCTGGTGTCAAAAGCAGAAACATGACTGGTACTTCAAACCAAAATCTCTAGCTGCTCTGACTTTTAGGAGCTGGGTGCGGTCCAGTATTTTGTCAAAGGACACTTCAGTGAATGGACAAAAGAAAGTTCAATTCGATTTAATTCAATTCAGTTTTATTTGTATAGCGCCAATTCACAACAGAAGTTATCTCAAGGCACTTTACAGTGTTTAAGGTTTAAGACCTTACAGAGTATAATTATACAAAAAATGATATAGAAAACCCAATAATCCCATTTGAGCAAGCTTTAGGCAACAGTGGAGAGGAAAAACTCCCTTTAGAGGGAGAAACCTCCAGCAGAACCAGGCAGAAAGTGGCAACCAAACCGACACCCTGAGCTCAGAGGGCTGCTGCTGAAACTCATGAAACCACAGGAGTCATTGTCTCACCCCAACACACATTCAGCTGTTAAGGTCTTGTTGACCCAGGTCCTGTTTTAATGTGATGACGCCTAAACAGGACCGATTCACTGAAGAAGCCTCGGGGAAAAGAACAGCGTAGGTTGTGTCTTCGCTCGTCACTTTCATTATCACACACTTCACTTCAGAGCAGGAAAATAACTTGTTGACCCCCACCGCTCACCTGCTGCCTCCTGATTGGCTGCTGCTGACCCCTCTGTGCTTTCATGATGAGAGGAGGAGCTCAGCGATTGGCTGAGAAGCAGGAAGCAGCCACTGAATGCATTAGTGACTTTAAGGGCAAACAGACGGCTCAGTCCAACACTTCATTATCACAGAGAAGGGGATGAGACGCTCGGCTCTTTGTTTGTCTCCAGGTTCTGTCTGTATTTTGCGATGTGTAACAACACACAGCAGGAAGATGAAGTCTAGACACTGAACACTCGCTCTGCTTCTATTCCATCACATCCACTCACCGTTCTCTGCTGTGATTGGTCTTCTGGTATTTTTTGGGATAGACCAGGTCCGAGTGAGCTGCCCCCTTTCACTGCACAGTGGTTTCCTTCAGTAAAGTCAGTACCACCCTCTGTCTGGTTTGAGATCTACTGAGAATAGGTTCTTATCCCCCCGTAGTCATTTCAGAATAAAACCACAAAATACTACATTTATGTTACTTTATTAATCTTTATTGATTACTGGCATCTCCAGTGGGTCCTGTGCCTCTCTTTGGTTTGGGATCCTGTCTGATCCAAACTTACTGTTGGACAATAAACATTTAAACTACATAAAGTTTTTTCTGAAGACGTGGATCATCTGAAAATATCAGGACGCAGAATTTAAAAATCTTTCCTGCAGATTTTTAAAGATTGTTTCGAACATGCCTGCCATTAACATAAGAGCCAGAGTAAATTAAAGCACTAAAGAGTCCCAGTGACGAGCAGAGAACAACGAGCAGCGGACGGCTTGGTTTGGCTGCACAGATCATCCTCTGTGTCTTTAATGAAGCAACAGAACGGAGGGAAAACCAGAGAAAACAGGAAAAACTGAAGTTTGGGTGGTGGTGGGGGAGCTGTGGTGTCAGTGATGGTTGACCTTCCTGACCCCACCCGTCTTTTGGCTGTTCTGCTTCAGTAATTACCATGGAAACACACATCATCATCACCATCATCGCAGCCCTGCAACAGGAAACAGTCGCAAAGACAGAGACTAATTTAACCAGTGTGTTTGTGCATGTCTTTCTGTCGGTGTGGGGACATTTCTGCAGAAAGACACGTGTGTGTGTGTGTGTTTTATTGTTTTAAGCAGTGATATTAGTAATTTAAACAGAGACTTCAGGAGTAAAATCTGATTAAAGGTTTCAGTCTATTCAAAAACAGCTAATTCCACATCTCCTTTCTTCAGAATGGTGGATTATAAAAACCTGCTACTGGTCCAGGTTTAACTACAGGTGTTAAGAAACGGACCCATGTCACCGATACTTCATCACTATTGTTAAATTCACATCAGTTTTTTCAGTCTGGATCATCCCATGCTGACAGTCAATCAAAATCCAAACTGTGATGTTGGAACAGAATACTACAAAGTATAAAGGTTGTTAACTGTTGTTAATGTCCACTAAGAATTCAGTGAATTATTTATTTCAGTTTTAAACATGTGATTCAGCTGTGTTTGAAAATCATCATCATCACCATCACCATCATCATCCTCACTTTGACCTCTAACGTTTTAAAAAAAAAACTCTGTTGTTCATGCTGTGATTTTATACTAACAGGAAAAGTCCAATGAAAAGTAAAACTGCAGCTCATTGATCAGAGCTGTGGAAAGTTTTTAAAATCTCATCATCATCATCTCCTCATTCATTTTCTCCATTACTTTGTTCTTTATTCATATTAACAGCTTAAGTTACCCTGTGTGGAATCAATAAAACATGTTTTTATCTTTGAAACATCTGTAAATAAATTCACAGCTTGAATCACGTTAATTGATAAAAGCAGTCAGCAGCCTTCCTGATGTGATGATGATGATGCTTATGATGATGGTGGTGATGATGATGATAGTGGTGATGATGATGATGATGATGATGATGATGATGATGATGATGGTGGTGATGATGATGATGATGATGAGGATGATGATGATGGTGGTGGTGGTGATGATGATGATGATGATGATGATGATGATGGTGGTGATGATGATGAGGATGATGATGATGGTGGTGGTGGTGATGATAATGATGATGATGTGGTGGTGATGATGATGGTGATGGTGGTGATGATGATGGTGATGATGGTGGTGATGATGATGGTGATGATGATGGTGGTGATGATGATGATGATGGTGGTGATGATGATGATGATGGTGGTGATGATGGTGGTGATGATGATGATGATGATGGTGGTGATGATGGTGGTGATGATGATGATGATGTGGTGGTGATGATGGTGATGATGATGATGATGATGATGATGGTGATGATGATGAGGATGATGATGATGGTGGTGGTGATGATGATGGTGATGATGATGGTGGTGATGATGATGATGATGATGGTGGTGGTGATGATGATGATGGTGATGATGATGGTGGTGATGATGATGATGGTGATGATGATGATGATGATGATAGATGATACCCAGCTATATTTATCTATGAAACCAGGAGAAACTAATCAATTAGTCAAACTTCAAGCTGCTTAAAAGACATAAAGACCTGGATGTCCTCCAATTTCCTTCTCCTAAATCCAGACAAGACAGAGGTTATACTGTTTGGGCCTAAAAATCTCAGAGACACTATGTCTAAACACATTCTCACCATTGATGACTTAGTTCTGGCCTCAAGTAATACTGTAAGAAATCTCTGAGTTATTTTTGATCAGGATATCTCCTTCACTTCATACATAAAAGAAATCTCTAGAACTGCCTTTTTTCACCTAAGAAACATTAAAGTTAAAATTAGGAGCATCCTGTCCCAAAGTGATGCTGAAAAACTAGTCCATGCATTTGTTACTTCCAGACTGGACTATTTTAATTCCTTATTAATGGGATGTCCCAATAACTCATTAAAGAGCCTCCAGTTAATCCAAAATGCTGCAGCCAGAGTTCTGACTGGAATTAGCAAGAGAGATCATATTTCTCCAACGTTAGCTTCTCTCCATTGGCTCCCTGTTAAATCCAGAATTGAATTTAAAATTCTTCTCCTAACTTATAAATCCCTTAATAATCAGGCTCCATCTTATCTTAAAGACCTCATAGTTCCTTATCTTCCAAGCAGAACTCTCCGTTCTCAGACTGCAGGTTTACTTGTGGAGTAGAGTTTCCAAATGGAGAATGGGAGGCAGAGCCTTTAGCTACCAAGCCCCTCTCCTGTGGAACCAGCTCCCAGTTCAGGTTCGGGAGGCAGACACCCTCTCTACATTTAAGACTAGACTTAAAACTTTCCTTTTTTATAAAGCTTATAGTTAGAGATGGATCAGGTGACTCTGAACCATCTCTTAGTTATGCTGATATAGCTTAATCTGCTGGGGGACCTCTACTGATACACTGAGCTCCTCTCCTCTCTCCTTTCTCCTCTATCTATTCAAATTCTACCATTTCATGTCATTAACTTTGTGTCTTCTCTCTCCTGTAGTTGTGTTTCCTCCTCTCTGTCTCCCTCTCTCTGTACTTTTCTGCAGGTATCCTCGGCCTGGAGCTGTACATCTCCAGAATCCAGTTCATCTGCCCAATGTTCTTGATGCTTGTTGTTGTCTTATTGCCTGCTGTTCTTTTCTCTCTTCTCTTTCCACTCACCCCAACCGGTCGAGGCAGATGGCCGCACACTATGAGCCTGGTTCTGCTGGAGGTTTCTTCCTCTAAAGGGAGTTTTTCCTCTCCACTGTTGCCTAAAGCTTGCTCAAATGGGACTGTTGGGTTTTCTCTATAATTTTTTGTATAAATATTTTCTGTAAGGTCTTAAACCTTAAACACTGTAAAGTGCCCTGAGATAACTTATGTTGTAAATTGGCGCTATACAAATAAAATTGAATTTAATTGAATTGAATGATGATGATGATGATGATGGTGGTGATGATGGTGGTGATGATGATGGTGGTGATGATGATGATGATGGTGGTGGTGGTGGTGGTGGTGATGATGGTGGTGATGATGGTGGTGGTGATGATGATGGTGGTGATGGTGGTGGTGATGATGATGGTGATGATGATGATGATGGGGATGATGGTGGTGGTGATGATGATGATGGTGGTGGTGGTGATGATGATGATAGTGGTGATGATGATGATGGTGATGATGGTGATGATGATGGTGGTGATGATGATGGTGATGATGATGATAGTGATGATGATGATGGTGGTGATGATGATGATGATGGTGGTGGTGATGATAGTGATGATGGTGGTGATGATGATGATGATGATGGTGGTGGTGATGATAGTGATGATGGTGGTGATGGAGGTGGTGATGATGATGGTGGTGGTGATGATAGTGATGATGGTGATGATGATGGAGGTGGTGATGATGATGGTGATGATGATGATAGTGATGATGATGATGGTGGTGATGATGATGGTGGTGATGATGATGGTGGTGATGATGATGATGGTGATGGTGGTGAGTGTGTGCAGCAGTGGAGCATGTTCATGTTACAAACCACAGCAAACTGCAAACAAAGAGACGGCTGCTGTCTGGGTCTCTGAGGACGGGGGGAGGAACAGAGCGGTAACAGAGTGGAGATGTGAGAGAAGCAGAAATGGAGGAAGCGAGTTTGTTCTCCTCTGAGACCTGTAAGTGTGGGGGGGCAGAGAAGGTGCAGAGCTCCCCCCAGTGGACAGGAACAGAACAACACATCCAGGAAAAGAATAGGAAGTGAAAAGGAGAAATGTCTCCAGCTGCGATGTGGACGCACACCACTCTGTTACAGAGCTGTAAAACTGTGCTCACACACTGTCTCCCTGCTCCAGTGTCCATCATTAAACATGGATCAGTTCTTTGTCTGCTCCTAAACCACCTCACAAGTTTTTTTTAACTAGAGAACTTTAGATACTTCTTATGTACACACTTACTTTGGCAGAAATACTTTTAGGTACTAGGTACTATTTGAATGATAACAACTGCAGTATAGCCTCAGGTTAAATTGTTTAATTTCTTTCTACACTTTTATACTTCTACAAGCAAACAATAAAAAGGCTTGTTATGATCAAAAGTGTTTTTTCGTCAGCACGCTGCACTTTATACAAACAGCAACTAAATAAAAATAGAAAAATTCGGTTTGTGCTGCGTACTGTAGTATTAATAAAACACACCAACGTAGAATATTTGGAGTATTTTAAATCAGTGAGTTCCAATAAACTCAGCATAAGTGTTTCATGTCCCACTCAGAGGATCTTTCGTTAAGTTTCTCTTCACGTCTCAGGTTTCACTGGTTTTATGTTTTAGGAAAACGACGAGTCTCCAGACACAAACTGGTTCAAGATAAAAGGTTTGATATAAAACTCTGGTTCAGCTCTTTCTGAGGAAACTGGCTGAGATTTAAATAAAAATGTGGTTAGTTGTTGCTGCAGAAACTCTCCGGCGGCGTCTCTCTGTGTCCCCCTCTCTCCTTCCTCAGTCTCTCCGTCCGTCTCCCTGCTCTCAGGAAAATGACATTTAGAGCAGCAGGGTGAGAAAAGCAATCTGCCGTCCCTCCCTGGAGAGAGAGAGCGAGGCGGGAGGGAGAGAGGAGATGTAAATGTAAAAAAGACGAGGGGGGAGGGGGAGACGGGGAGGGGGGGTGAGAATCAGAGTGTAAGAGGTGAAAAAATAAGGGGGGGGGCTGTCTTCCTCTCTAAAAACACTCTGATGCTCTGTCCCGTCCTCGGCCGCTCTAACAGATCTCTACGAGGACATTTGTGTCTTTGTGGGGACATTTCTGTCTTTGCAGGGAGAGTTCTGTCTCTGTGAGGAGAGTTCTGTCTCTGTGGGGACATTCATGTCTTTGCAGGGACATTCATGTCTTTGTGGGGACATTTCTGTCTCTGTGAGGAGAGTTCTGTCTCTGTGGGGACATTCATGTCTTTGCAGGGACATTCATGTCTTTGTGGGGACATTTCTGTCTCTGTGACGAGAGTTCTGTCTCTGTGGGGACATTCATGTCTTTGCAGGGACATTCATGTCTTTGTGGGGACATTTCTGTCTCTGTGGGGACATTCATGTCTTTGCAGGGACATTCATGTCTTTGTGGGGACATTTCTGTCTTTGTGGGGAGAGTTCTGTCACTGTGGGGACATTCATGTCTTTGCAGGGAGAGTTCTGTCACTGTGGGGACATTCATGTCACTGTGGGGTTAGGGTGTCTCTGCGGGGACATTCCTATCTCTGTGAGGACATTCCTGTCTATGCGGGGACATTCCTGTCTCTGTGGGGTTAGGGTGTCTCTGCGGGGACATTCCTATCTCTGTGAGGACATTCCTGTCTATGCGGGGACATTCCTGTCTCTGTGGGGTTAGGGTGTCTCTGCGGGGACATTCCTATCTCTGTGGGGACGTTTCTAGACATTTCACACTGTGATTACTCGTAATAGACCAAGATGGCGCCGCAGACGCTACTTTTTGGATGTTTTTAGTGTTTTGCCACTCGCGGCTTCACGGATTACCTACTCTAGAGAGGCACTCCTGAACCTAGAAAAGATATCTCCTGGCACCTTTCCTACAGTTTTTACAGGCTCAGAAAGTTTCGCGGAGATCCTTGTCAGAGGCGCAGCGGCTCTCTATCGGATCTACAGAACGCGTGGGGGCGCTCGTCAGACTGAGACAGCGGGGCTCACGAACGCCGCTCCCGTCAATACACCTGGCTAATGTGTGCTCCCTAGTAAATAAGATGGATGAGCTTCTGCTCCTCAGCACAAAAAACAAGGACTTAAACAGATCAGCCGCCCTGTGCTTCAATGAAACCTGGCTCAGGGGGAACATCCCTGATGGTGCTCTACACCTTCCCGGCTTCCAGCTGCTCCGTGCGGACCGTGTCATGGAGCTCTCCAGGAAAACACAGGGAGGTGGAACCTGCTTTTATATTAACGATGGTTGGTGTACAGATGTCACAGTGTTGAAGAAGTTCTGCAGCCCTCACTTAGAGTGTTTTTTTATCAACTGCCGTCCCTTTTATTCATCGCGGGAGTTTGCCTCGTTTGTTCTGGTCGGCGTTTACATTCCACCTCAGGCCTGTGGATCAACAGCGTTACAGAACCTGGCTGACCACATAACGGACTTGGAAAGAAAAGATCCAGACTCCCTGCTCATAATCATGGGTGATTTTAACAGAGTGAGTCTGAGCAACGAACTTCCACAATACAGGCAGCATTTGAAGTGTCCCACCAGGGATATGGACACACTGGACCACTGCTACACTGTTGTAAAGGAGGCCTACCACTCTGTCCCACGGGCAGCACTGGGACTCTCTGATCACTGTCTGCTTCACCTCATCCCAACTTACAGGCAGAAATCTAAAACCAATAAACCTGTGGTCAGGATGGTGAAAAGGGTTAGGGTTAGTCAAAACTGGAGTTGCAGGGCTGTTTTGACTGCACTGTCGGAGGTTTTTGAAGCTGCAGTGAGAGATCCAGGTCAAGGAAGAAGCCTACAGGTGTGCTGACCAGTCCCTGTACAGGCTTTCCAGAAACAGGCTGACAAAGGAGGTCAAAGGAGCTAAAAGGAGCTATGGTGAGAAGCTGCAGAACAGCTCATCAATAAACGATCCTGCGTCAGTCTGGAGAGGCCTGCAGCACATCACCAACTACAGGAAACCATCTCCACACCCTGAGGCTAGCAAACCCCTGCCAGACGACCTGAACAACTTTTACTGCCGGTTTGAAAAGAAGCCACACAATAGGCTTACCTGCACCCCCCAACATTCACACCCTCCTGTCTTCAGACCCCCTACCTGCACTTAAGATCTGTGAAGACGACGTCTGTCGCTTCCTTCAAAGGCAGAAATTTAGAAAGGCTATGGGACCCAATGGTGTGTCCCCAACCTGTCTGAGAGTCTGCGCCAGACAGAACCCCTGCTGGACCCCCTGCAGTTTGCCTACAGGAAAAACAGGTTGGCTGATGATGCAGAAAACCTAGGACTCCACTACATCCTGCAGCACCTGGACCTCCCTGGCACAAATGTCAGGATCATGTTCGTGGACTTTAGTTCAGCTCTGGATCAGGAGCTTTCTGACTGACAGGAGGCAGCAGGTGAGGCTGGGCGGCATCACATCTGACACCCGAACCATCAGCACTGGCGCACCGCAGGGGTGAGTCCTCTTTCCACTGCTTTTCTCCCTGTACACTAATGACTGCACCTCAGGGAACCCGTCTGTGAAACTCAGTATGCAGACGACATGACTGTTATTGGACTGATCCAAGACGGTGATGAGTCTGCATACAGGCAGGAGGTGGAGCAGCTGGTCCAGTGGTGTAGTCAGAACCAGCTGAAGCTCAACACGCTCAAGACTGTAGAGGTGACAGTGGACTTTAGGAAGAACCACCTGCCCACTCTCTCACCATTCACAATACCACAGTATCTACCATGAACTCATTCAGGTTCCTAGGATCCACAATCTCCCAGGACATGAAGTGGTCCTCCCACATAGAAACAGTCCGCAAAAAGTCTCACCAGAGGCTGTACTTCCCCAGACAGCTCAGGAAGTTCAATCTGCCCCAGGAGCTGCTGTGGTTTGGTTCAGCCACCAAGCAGGACAGGCACAGACTGCAGCGGGTGATTCGGTCAGCAGAGAAAATCACTGGGACTGAGCTTCGTTCCATCCAACACCTGTACCAGAACCATCAGACACAGAGTCAGCTTCTTCCCTCAAGCTGTGTCTGTGCTGAACTGTCCAATCCCATAAAGCAAGGACTCAGTGCAATAACCCCATGTGATATAGTTTGGTGTATATTATGTACATAATTGCACTTAAGTATGTAAATTATTTATTTATTTATTTTAATGCAACCAGAGGGCACAAAAGACGGAGTCAGACCACATTCAATTTCTTGCTTGTCCTGTGCAAATTTGGCCAATAAAGCTGATTCTTATTCTAGATGTGGCTTGCTTTTGGGCACTGTGGCAGCCATGACCAGATTTCAGAGGCGTTCGATTCACTGTGTGTTACCGCTGTAAAAGGACAAAAACAAGAGTTGTGTGTTCGTGTTAACAGGAATTGACCAGAGAGACTACTGCTGTAATCATTAGCAAAAAGTACCAAAACAAGGGAAACTAAGGTGGGTGTCAACAGACACTACAAAAACAGGGAAAACACGAGGACAAAGTAACAACAGAAAACCATCAGTGCGACTGGGAACAAAGTAACAAAACAAGACTCCAAAGTACAAAACCAAAAACCACTGCACGATAGCAGGAAAACACTCACTGAAACAGGGTAACAAAGTCCAAAGATTCAGGATGGGGAAAACAAGTCTAGAGAGTCCAAAATCCAGAGTCCAGGGGGGGAAGCAGACAGGGCTGAGGAGGAATGAGCAGGAGCAGGCAAGGTTGGGCAACAGTCAGGGAAACAACAGGCAGGAACACAGGCAAGGAACCACAGGCTGGAGACAGGTTGGGGAAAACGACGCTGGAAACAAGAGGGGGGAATGACGACGATCTGACAGGGGAGGAAGGTCTGAGGAGAGTTTATGTAGTGTGAGGGGAACACAGGTGAGTCCAATATGCTGCTGATTGGCAAGAGCAGAGGGAGAGAACTGGCTGGTGGGCGGAGTCCAGAGGGAGAGTGAGGTGGAGCAGTGAGGGAAATCCTCAGCTTGGCCTGATGCCAGGCCGAAATCATGACAATTAGTTTATCTGTGAGCATTAGTCCCATTAAGTAGACTCTTCCAGAGCTGCAGCCTTTTAGTACAAATGTTTTTAGTGACTTTCCTTCCACTGCAGTGACGGGAAACACACAAAGGGAAAACATAAAATGTACCAACAAAAATCAAAGGTCTAATGTTGACAAAGATCAAACTAATATACTAAGAATCATAGTACTTACGGAAAACACTGCTCTGAAGCAGGTAACTAACTAAACACACAGACTATACATACAAAACCTATACATTAATGTAGACAACAAATGTAGCTAACATGCTAACAAGGAACTCAAAGTAATAAACGAAAATCTCTGGCAACCAACTCACGAACTAAAAGGAGAGAGTCCAAACGAAATCTAACAGACGAACCAGTAGTCTAGTGAAGTCCAGTCCGAAGTAATCCAATAAACGAACAAATGAGAAGAAGTCCAACAAACAAACTAGAGGCAAAAAGTCCAACAAACCAGCAGTGAACCAGAAGACTAAGGGGAGCTATAAAGGGAACGAAAAACACAGGTGAATTGAATCCACGATTAATGAGTCCGGCGAGTGGAGGTAGAGGAAGTCCAAGTATGGGCAAACAGGAAGTGGCAGGAGAGGGAGGGAGACAAGGTGGAACAAACAAAAGTCAAACCAACTGACAGGGGACAAAGGGAGGAACTGGAACACATTTGAAAAGCTTTTCATACAGAACAACGACTGCTGGGTTTGGACCTCATCTCCACCAGTATGAAAAGGACAGCTGAGCTAAGTAAGTACAACGTGTTTCAGTGTTCTTAGGGCTTCTGACTGGTGAACCTTTAACTTGTTCTTCTAAAATCACCATAAATCATTACAGACAGACTTTTTATAAAGACACGATTCCTCAGTTTCTCCTCCAAGGTTTTGGCTGCAGTGGTTGGAACCCAACCCGTCCAACGTGGGCCTGTAAAAGCACAGTGACTGGACTTTGAATAATAAAGTCTTGAAGAGGCTGGATGAGCTGTTTTTCTCCTTTTTGCTGCTGTGTGGAAATCAAAGTGGAACAAAATGTTCCCTTTGGGGAACAAACTTCCAGTCTCAGCGTTTTGTTTTCCCTCAGCTTATGCCCATTGTATTTTTGCCTTTATTTTATGTCTTTCTTGTGCCATCAACTCTTTTTGTGTTGCAGTTGCTGTCAGGTTTGACGTTCAGATGGAATTTAAAGAGAAGAAGAGCTGTAGGAAATTTTCCTCATTTTTAAATGTGAGTGTCATTCGACTGCCAGTGTGGTCGGACTACAGGAGCCTGGAGGGCTCCATTCTGTGGGCTGTGCCAGCAGCCAGAGGTCACTTTTTGTGTTAAATCCACTGAAAACAGAATAATAATAATCCGACGTGCAGTTTTCTCCTCATTAGTTGGCTTCCTGTTAAGTAGGTTAAACAGGAGAACTCGTCCACTTTCTTTAATAACGACCAAAGCAATCTGCACAGGAACAAAGCCGTTATTAGTGTCTTTTGTCTCGGCCAGAAAGCTTCCAGCTGTTAATTAACAAGCACAGCCTTATCACACACCTCCACCACTTATGCTGCTGCAGCAACGATCAGCTGAAGACACACGGGCAGCCTGCAAAACAGGGGGGTGGACAAAATAATCAAAACAGCGAGCAAGACCCAGTCAGTCGAGTTCAAACATCAGATGCAAAACAAGTGTGATGCAGATTGTTGGTTCGTTGTCAGTGAAATTATTCGGCTTCATCTGCTTCGGAGTTAAAATAAAAAATATTTTTTTCTTCATTTCAGCTGGTTACAATTAAAATGAAAGCTGCAGATAAGCATTTATTTAATTTTAGCATGGATGGATACAAATTAAGATTTTTACAAATAAATCAACAGTTAACAAAACGAAATGATCAAACTGAATTAAAAATAAACTATGTACATATAAAAATTGTCAAACTGAGAAATTACTAAAAGACAGTTTGAAGATGTCACTGTGGACTCTAGTTAAATACCTCTCAGCTGGTGGATTTGTCTCATCTGTGTTTAGTCTTTGTACAAGAAATGCAGAGATGAGTTTTGGATTGAAGATAGAACAGTGTCATCTTCGTAGAACTTAGGTAAAATATCGTTAATTAAGTGTAAAGAGTGAGAGTCAAGGACAGACCCCTGTGGTGCAGCGAAGCAGGAGGTGACTCCTCCCACCATAAAATAAAGTTATTATTCTTTTTAAATAGTGAGTCAGAACTGGAACAAGCAGATGTGTAAGAAAGGAGATGAGTTTAAATAAATAGTAGTAGCAGCTTTACACTCCTGTTTTCCTGTGGGATGCTGCACATTAATTCATTTTCACAAGTGCAGTTATTTTTCAGGTTTTCAGCCTCAGTGGGTGGGAGGTTTTTCTCTGCAGCAAGTGAAACTGTCAAAGACGTTTTAATTAAAACTGAATCATCACGTGAGACACAACTTCCTGTTTCTCCTCATGTTTAGAAACTTTGTAGACTGAGAAACTTCACATGAGCCACAACAGTAAAACCACTGTGGGGATTTGATGTCAACTCTGGTCTGTGTCAGGATGGGACAAACTGCACCGGTCCAGCAGCTCCAAATACCCAAAGAAGTGAACCCATGAAAAGTGCAGAACAGAAAACAAGACACCGAATCGATTAGATGCATATCAACTATTTAATCAGACCATGATCTCATTACAAACATGTGGAAACCACATCAGGTGGTTACACAGTGAACAGGATCATAACGACGTGCTGACCTGCAGTTTTATCATTTCCCACAGTGGCTGTGACGAGTGCGTCCGGCTGCAGCAGAGACTCTGAGGAGAAACACTCAGTTGCTTTGATATGTTGATTTTCTTTTTTCAGCGGAGTTACCTGGACTCACCTGCAGTGTTGTGATGAGAGGTACATGTGTGTTGTTGAAACTATGACAACAGTCGGTTCACCAATATGTGTTTTCTTCTTATCGTCTTTGTTTGTTTTCTCGTTGTTTTTCATGTTTATGTCAGGGTTCAGGTTTTTTGGACCACACTAAATGGCAAGTTCATCCAAAAAAACCACAAGGTAAGAAACAAGACAGGGTGAGACAGGAAAAGTAGTGTGACGACTGGCATGAAGTCAGGGAGTTGCCGAAATAGAAGGGGACGGGAGGACCAGGTGAAATTGATCAAGGAGATGGTGGCAGGACAGAACAGGTGCAATCCGTGAAACGGATTAAGGGAAGCTGGAGAAGTGAGGACAATGTTCGATGAGAAACTAAAATAAAAAATTAAAGCACAGAGACAGGATCATGACTGTTTATTCACTTCACATTTATTTCTGTTTTATAAACTTTGGAGAAAAGTTTTTTTTTATGTGTCCTTATGATAATTACAGGTTCAGTTTTACATATTGATAAGAAAATGGCTCCATCGTATTTTTGTTTCTCTTTAAATGAATTCAGTGTTTTTCTGCAGTTTAAATTTCATTTGTCAGTGTGTGTGAAGCTGCTGCTCGCAGCGATAATTAAGTCTCTGGTTGCTTTCTATGTAAAAACAAAACGAGTTATTGACATCTGTCAACACACACACACACACACCGTTTTGCTGCGTGAGCAGTTTGTAGCTTCATAAATATGATTCCCTGTTTTCTCCTGATTGGCTTTTCTGCTGCAGCAGCGACAAGGGAATTATTGATTGATTTCCTCACCGCCTGGAAAATAATTGTACACACACGTTTAAAGAACACAGTCACACACACATTCATAAAAAGCACACACACATATACACACACACACACACACACACACACACACACACACACACGAACATTAGCATTTAAAGAGGGAAAGTTTCAACGTTTAATGGCCAAACTGATCAATGAACAATTAGAGCTGATGTCTGTCCGCTGTGAACACTGATGATGGATGAGTGTGTGTTGGTGGTAAATGTTTGAAATCATACAGAATCAGAGAGAGAAGTGGATTGAACACAATCACCAAGACAAGCAGACAAGCACGGGTGTGTTAATCCAACAAATGTTTGGACCGCATCCGGACCCTGGTTAGTTCAGTGTCATCACACAACTTTAACCTCCAGTCTGGGACAGAGTCTTTATCAGTGAAGGACAGAGTAGACAGCTGGACACAGAGTGTTCTGTTGCCCAGATTGAACCAAGGGAGAGATCGTCCACAAGCTCTTTACAAATGAAAGCAGTTAAACTTTTGTACAACAAACTGTGGAATCATCTCATCTTTAAGACTCAGTTTGTCACATTCATGTCTCGTCCACTGAATTCACGTTGTTTTTACAAACGGAACCAGAAACAACAGAAGTCATCAGTATATGAATGAAATGAATTTGTTCAGTCTGTTCCAGTCTGGATCAGGGATCTGTTCCAGGACAGGGTCCTGCTGGAGGATCCGTGGTCAGACGAGAGCCAGGGGAACCTGGTACCAGCGCAAAACCTGAACCAAACCATTTGTGTTGCTCTGTGCTGGACAAAACTCTTTTTGTCTTTTCTCTTACAGTCTTGATGACGGAGAAACTGCCGCCTCAGCAGAAAATTGCTGCTCTAACACCTCTGCTGATTTAAACCTCCCCCTCCCCCTTTTATCTTTCTCTCTGAAATGACTCTTAAAGACTTCCCACTCGACTAAATCTCCCTCTCTTCGCTGCCAGTGAGTCGTTGGTCGGCTGCTGACATTTTGTTAGACGTCGTTAAGGCCGGCGGCACCATAAAGCACCCGAGGGTGACACCTCCCACCCTGCTGGAGAGAGAGAGGGAGTTATAGTTCTTATTTAAGGTCCAGATTAACCTTCTTTTCTGTACGACTAATCAATTTTCATGATACGAGCTCCATAAAGTCCCGTTAACACGCGTGTAGAGATGTGTCTGTAAAGAGCAAAGGTGGAAGAAGAACTCAAACCTTTGTCTCAGGTGAGTAAAGTATCAGCAGAACAATAAACCTGGAGAGGAGAAAGAAGAGCAGCTCTGTGTTTAAACGCTGAGGATAAACCTGGTTGTTCTCATGTACTGTTTAGAACATGGAACCGGTGTCAGATCCTCAACAATCTCCAGTGACACCACGAAGACCCTAAAGCCTCAACAACTAGAAATAGTAAACGAACACACAAACCTCCCAATGACACCTGGAACCTGATCAAAGACCTCAGAACCAGTGACCCAAACTGCTCTATGCCCAGCCCAGTACTGAAAAATCCTTAGAAGCTCCTCTAGACCCCCCTCAGACCTCCAGCCATTTTAAGGAATCTGAAAAATTCAAACTGAAGCTGTTTTTTCAGTAACCACCTCCTAGATCCAGAGCAACAGAACTAGCTTCCTGACAACTGACTAAAGCGATGAATACTGGAAGTACAACGAATAAAAGTAAAAAGCACAGAGTAGTATCACAAAATCCACAGGAAAGTACAATTACTGTTTCCTTTGTCTCTTTATTTCTCTTCTAACATTTTTCACTGTGAGCTCCTGTTAGATCATCTGTCAATCAACCCACCTGACTGATAGCCAGGGGGCGGGGCTTTGGTCAAAGTTCTTATCTGTGATTGGACGCTGAAGTGGTTTTATGAGTTTTTAGCTGTGATACAGAAACACAAACGCACAGCGGTCGCTCTGCTAACGTGGTGAAACCAAAATGTTTCTGCACACACACACTGAGTCATTTAACCCGGGTCGACCTCGCCGCTGCTCCGCTGCCTCCCAACACACAGCCTGTCAGACTGTCACTGTGGTAATGTCTGCCATTGTTGTGAGGACATTTCTCACATCTTCAGATGCCTGTTCAGCTCGGGTTTTAGGGTTAGAACCAGGTTTAGCTCAGAGCTGTGGTGGTTTATGGGTTTAAGCCGAGAGGAGACTTTCACAAAGAAAAAAAACTGTTTTGTTTTCTCGTGCTCCTTTGAAGACAAACTGACTTTTTTCATTTAGTTCTCTTCTCGTGTTAAACGCTCTTAGAAAACTTCCCATCATGCCTTTCTGCAGCCCGTCAGCAGTCGTGGGGTTCAGTGTGCGGCGGACCTCGACCTTCAGCAGCAGCTCGGAGGACGAAGCCGTCGTTGGAGAAAACGTTCGGGGGCAGACAGACGGAGATGGACGGGGGCGAGAGGCAGAAATCCATTCAGAGACGTTAATAAAATCAAAGAGCCTGATATGATCAAGCATGAAGTACATTACAAAGGTAATGTGAATTTAAGCCAGGATCCTTTCATTATCAAAAACAGGCGCTCGGCTGCGCTGAGACGCCGGCGAATTTATGAGGCCGACTTCCTCAATCTAATAGAAGGATTCAGGTGTTACTAATGGACGAGAGAGGGAGGTAATAGAGGAGAGACAGAGCTAATGTGGAGTGATGGAGAGCAGGAGAGGGAGAGAGAGATGAAGACAGATGAGAGTGAAAGAAGAAAAGTAAGAGGAGGACAGATGAAGAGGACTGAAGGGTTAATTGGTTCCATTTATTTCTGAGAAGTGAACCTGCTTTCAGACAGACTCAGTCTGATCCTTAAAAACACACGAGCTCATTGTGAATTTGATGCCAGAAAAGTTGGAGCAGTTTGGCAGCTGCTCAACAGTCCAAGGCCTCTTTTGGTTTCGGTTCTGTTTTCTGTTTCCAGTGGGTGACGTGTCTGCAGTTCTGCAGCCTCCATTTAACCCTAACCCTGGATGAACATCACAGCAGATTCACGCTGAATCATCAACACGTTTCACGTCCGTGTCCACATTTCACCGGGTTAGGACGACAACAAGGACTACGAGGGTTCTGCGCACAAAGTGCACCAATCAGGCTTTGAGTATTTAACTGTGTGGACACACGGTGCTCTGGCAGGATGTAGAGTGTTTGTCCACAGATCAGCGCAGTGTGAACCAGGTCCCATATTAAACCTAATCACACAGAATTAATAAGTCAGGTCAATAGAAGCTGCAGCAGAAAATTGAGTTTTAATGAACACGTGTAACACGGCTGCTGTTTGTTGACACAGAGACTCAACGTTTCATCCCATAAGCACAAAATGAAATTGATTTAACCTGCGTTAATTTCCCCGCTCTGTGTGACTCCGGTGAAATGAGCGGTTGTGTTTCTGCGGAGGGCAGCAGCACTGTTGATTTTACAAGCTGATCACTCAACTAAAACTACATCACTAATTAAAACCTGCTCTGTCTGTGTGTGTGTGTGTGTGTGTGTGTGTGTGTGTGTGTGTGTGTTGTAGCCTTTTTATTTGGTGTCGGTCTGATGTTGAACTCTGGACAAGAAAAGAGAGACGGGTCAACACACTCTCACTTTCCTGTTTTTTCCAATTCTCCATTTCTATTCGTCCGCTCCTGTCACACTGTCCGTCATCCCTCCCTCTCTCCCTCCTTTCCTCCCTCTCTCTGAGGAGCTGTCAATCACTCAGTTAGTCAACCGACACATTACTAGTTTCCGGACACATACACACACACACACACACACACAAACTGACCATTATTACCAGGCTGCAGTGAAGCAGAAAAGCTCAGTAATAGCAGGTCACCACCCTCTGAGTGTGTGTTGTGTTGCAGTGTGTGTGTTGTGTTGCAGTGTGTGTGTTGGGTTGCAGTATGTGTGTGTTGACCAGTTGGCAGTCCATTAGTGTGATGTGATGGACTGTGCTTGGCCGGAGCGGCTCAGTGTGTCACGGTGGCTGAAAAGTTGCAGTTTGTTTTGAAATCTGCAGGAAGTCACAGAGTGTGTTGCAAGTATTTCTATTGGTGTACTAGTACTGAACCTGTGTACTGTTTACACAGATATAACTACAACATGATGCACAAAATGTGTGTGTGTGTGTGTTTTTTAGATGTCTGTCAAGACTCTCGGTCGTCCAGGTGAAGGTGAGTCCTGGTATCTGGACTTCCTTCTAGTTCAGTCTGAAGACAGTTGGTTAGAGACACTAATGTATCCTCCAGGTTTGGTTTCACTACCACCCCGGACTGAACAGACTCTTCAGGTGAAACAATGGACATGAAGGATGTGATAGTCACACCTCTGTCAACCTAAAGTGGGTCGTTAGGTGTCCGACCTGGTGCAGGTGAGAACTGGTCCTGATCTTTCTGGAATGGATGAAGGGGCAGCATGATAAATAGGAGACAGATAAGAGGACAGGTCACTGAATGTCACTGTCCTCTAGTGTCCTTTGTCCTTTAGATGAAAGTCCACCGCTGATCCAGGTCCTGAGGGGGTACTGTTTGGTTTCTTCAGTCTACAGCTCAGAGCGTCTTCACTGGACCACAGACACTGTTTTGTTCATCTTGTGTGTTGGAGTCCGGTCTTTGAGGTGGACGAGTCTCTGTCTCAGTGTGTTGGTGGGTTTGAAGTAGACACTTGTGCTGTGTTTTCTAAAAATCATTTTCAGCTTCTCTGAAACCCCGCCATGTATGTAAGGTATGACCAGATTTTGCTTTGGACCTGGGACTCCGGCTGTTCTGTTCTTGTTTTCTGGAACAGGGTGCTGCCTTTTGAAGGCCTACTGGGGGTCCACAGGTCTTAAGAGCTGTCTTCAGATCCCCGTCTTCCATCTTTTGGGCTTTTGTGGAGATGTGGAGGTTTTTCACTCTCTATTTCCGGGTCCTAATGACTCTTAGTGGGGGCTGTGAGTCGAACACAGGTACTGCTCCGTGTTGGTGGGATTCCTGTAAACCTCTATTTCGAGTCTGCCGTCTGTCCCAGTGATGGCCGCACAGTCCAGGAAGGTCAACCTGTCTTTAGTGTCCTTCCTGGTGAATTTGATGTTATGTGGAAAACCCAACAGATCCACTGAGCAGCACCAGGACACAGACAAGAGGAAACGGGCTCATATGACTGGACTAAGAACCGGATCACATGAATCTGGATCATGTTTAACCCTGTGTGATCTGCAGCAGACACGTGTAGCTGTGTCTGGACGCATGAAGCAGTGATCCAGATCAGAGCTGAAGTCCGTCTTAATATTTAATATCACAGATGGATAATTCATGCACACTCACACACGTGCGCATGTACATGCACGCTCACATGCACATCTAACAAGCTCTGTTGACTCTGTGCTGCTGAAAAATTCACTGAGCATCAAAGTTTAACGAGGTTTATCTGTTCTGTCCTAATGAATGAGAATCTGTTTGTTCCCATTAAGATCAATGACGAGGGTCAGGGGGCGGGGCTGGTACGACACACAACGACACACACACAACACAATGAAACACACAACAATGCACAATGACACACAGAATGACACAAACAGACACACACAATGACACAATGATACAAACAGACACACACAATGATACACATAACACAATAAAACACACGACACACAATGACACACACAATGACACACAATGAAACACAGACACACACAGACACACATAACACAATAAAACACACAATGACACACAATGAAACACAGACACACACAGACACACATAACACAATAAAACACACAATGACACACAATGAAACACAGACACACACAGACACACATACAAACACAGACACACATAGCACAATAAAACACACAATGACACACAATGATACACATAACACAATAAAACACACGACACACAATGACACACACAATGACACACAATGAAACACAGACACACACAGACACACATACAAACACAGACACACATAACACAATAAAACACACAATGACACACAATGAAACACAGACACACACAGACACACATACAAACACAGACACACATAACACAATAAAACACACAATGACACACAATGAAACACAGACACACACAGACACACATACAAACACAGACACACATAGCACAATAAAACATACAATGACACACAATGACACACACAATGACACACAATGACAGTATGTATCTGTGTGTATCAGTGTGTATCAGTATGTATCAGTGTGTATCAGTGTGTATTTGTATGTATCAGTGTGTATTAGTGTGTATTTGTATGTATCAGTGTGTATTTGTATGCATCAGTGTGTATTTGTGTGTATCAGTGTGTATCAGTGTGTATTTGTGTGTATCAGTGTGTATTTGTGTGTATCAGTGTGTATCAGTGTGTATCAGTGTGTATCAGTGTGTATTTGTGTGTATTTGTGTGTATCAGTGTGTATTTGTGTGTATCAGTGTGTATTTGTGTGTATCAGTGTGTATCAGTGTGTATTTGTGTGTATCAGTGTGTATTAGTGTGTATCAGTGTGTATTTGTGTGTATCAGTGTGTATTAGTGTGTTTCAGTATGTATCAGTGGGTATCAGAGTGTATTTGTGTGTAGCAGTGTGTATCAGTGTGTATTTGTGTGTATCAGTGTGTATTAGTGTGTATCAGTGTGTATTTGTGTGTATCAGTGTGTATTAGTGTGTATCAGTGTGTATTAGTGTGTATCAGTGTGTATTTGTATGTATCAGTGTGTATTAGTGTGTATCAGTGTGTATTTGTGTGTATCAGTGTGTATTAGTGTGTATCAGTGTGTATTTATGTGTATCAGTGTGTATCAGTGTGTATTTGTGTGTATCAGTGTGTATCAGTGTGTATTTGTGTGTATCAGTGTGTATCAGTGTGTATTTGTGTGTATCAGTGTGTATCAGTGTGTATTTGTGTGTATCAGTGTGTATTAGTGTGTATCAGTATGTATAAGTGTGTATCAGTGTGTATTTGTGTGTATCAGTGTGTATCAGTGTGTATTTGTGTGTATCAGTGTGTATTTGTGTGTATCAGTGTGTATCAGTGTGTATCAGTGTGTATTTGTGTGTATCAGTGTGTATTTGTGTGTATCAGTGTGTATCAGTGTGTATCAGTGTGTATCAGTGTGTATCAGTGTGTATTTGTGTGTATCAGTGTGTATTTGTGTGTATCAGTGTGTATTTGTGTGTATCAGTGTGTATCAGTGTGTATTTGTGTGTATCAGTGTGTATTTGTGTGTATCAGTGTGTATCAGTGTGTATCAGTGTGTATTTGTGTGTATCAGTGTGTATTTGTGTGTATCAGTGTGTATTTGTGTGTATCAGTGTGTATCAGTGTGTATTTGTGTGTATCAGTGTGTATTTGTGTGTATCAGTGTGTATTTGTGTGTATCAGTGTGCATTAGTGTGTATCAGTATGTATAAGTGTGTATCAGTGTGTATCAGTATGTATCAGTATGTATCAGTGTGTATTTGTGTGTATCAGTGTGTATTAGTGTGTATCAGTATGTATAAGTGTGTATCAGTGTGTATCAGTATGTCTCAGTGTGTATCAGTGTGTATTTGTGTGTATCAGTGTGTATCAGTGTGTATTTGTGTGTATCAGTGTGTATTTGTGTGTATCAGTGTGTATCAGTGTGTATCAGTGTGTATTTGTGTGTATCAGTGTGTATCAGTGTGTATCAGTGTGTATTTGTGTGTATCAGTGTGTATCAGTGTGTATCAGTGTGTATTTGTGTGTATCAGTGTGTATCAGTGTGTATCAGTGTGTATTTGTGTGTATCAGTGTGTATTTGTGTGTATCAGTGTGTATCAGTGTGTATCAGTGTGTGTTCAGTTCCTCGTCGGTTCCATGTGATGCTCTTATTTTGTATTAAGTCTTCTGGTCTGGTCTGGTCCTCAGTTCTCACCACAGCCCAGACCTCAGACAGCTGCTCGGTTCTGGTTCCAATCCCATGAACCCAGGTACAGTGAGACGGTACAAACCCAGATCCGGTCGTGTTCAGTAATCCAGGCTCAGTACTGTTCATCAGCATTAAGACCACATTGATCTTTCTCTTACTGAACTGATCCTTTGACAGTTTTGGACCAGAGTACACACTGATACCCTGTTAGTAGTAATGTATGCAGTACTCCTGACCTGGTTCATACTGCGCCTGATTTCATCTGCTGCTCAGTTATTCAGATGATTATTTGAACCATTTCTCTGCTTGATATTTTGTCCAAACATGAATTTTTCTGCTAAAATAAACCGGACTCTCGATTCTCCTCCGTCAGCTGCCTAATGGGCTGAAGTCGGTGTGAAACCAGCAGCAAGGCCACTTAAGGAGGACGTGTTCCCGGAGAGCCCCGCTTAATATTTAACCCACTAAGTGGTTTTTAAGGCGGACTGAGCGAGTGGCAGCAGCTGTTTTAATAACTCACGCTGCCTGCTGGCTCCATTATAGATGCCTGCATTAAACATACAGGACACGCACAACAGATTGAGTCACGACCTGCAGCCAATCAGCAGCCAGGCTGTGTTCACCTGAGCGCTCTGATTGGACTAAAGAAAGCTGAACTTTGACAAACTTCCCAGCAGCCCCCGAGGAAAAGACATTAGAGGAAAAGCACTAAAACTATTTCTCTCAGTGGTCGACATAGTTTTCACATCATGTACTTCATCAGTAAAGTACACAGAAGCAGTAAAAGTACAAGGCAGATTTTTTATCTATTCTCACAGCAGTGTTTTAATGGTCCATGTCTGTCTCTGTCCTTGACCTGTCACGTCTCTCCTCGGGAGTGTAAATTAACGAGCAGGTCATTAATCTTAATTAGTGAGGAGCAGACAGCAGACAGCTGGACTCTCTGCTGCTGCCTTGCTCCAGGGCACTGCTGCTGCTCCACAGTTTAAACCTGTGACCTTCACACTCCAGCACTGAATATGATGACCGCCAGCGTCGGTCAGAACCCCCCGAGACCACGACACCTCTGTACTGTTAGTGTGTAAAGCTGGAGACCCGGGTTCTGTCTCAGCTCCTGCCTCAGTCAAACACAGGAGATTTAACAGGTTTTTGCACCAACACTGTTTAGAACCATAATGGTCTCGGATAGGGCTCAGTCCACCGGATACAACTGCTGAAGCACGGGAACAGTTTTGTCCGGATTCTCCCAGGACGCCTGTCAAGGTTTCAGAGAACGAGATATAAACATTCAAATGACAGATAAGGGAAACTTCTTCAAAGCTGTTTTAGAGTAGACTGACAGGTGGAAACAGACCAATCACACGCAGACCTGAAGAACGAAGGAGGATGGAGTGTGAATATGTTCACATACACATACGCAGAGCTGGATGATTGACAGAGCTAATTAAGAGCGGTGTGTGTAGCTCAGCCTTCAGAAGCCGAGTCCCTGTTCGACACATTTAAATAACAGTGAAGCGGTGGCTGAGTTTCTCCGACTCAGCATCTCCAACCTGTAATAACAGTTATGACGAAGATCGTGACGAGTTTGACACTGGTGCTTTTCTAACATGTTAATAATTAATATTAAATTAGATTGAATTACCTGGTGGGAAACATGAACGTTTGTCTGTCCTGGCATGGTTTGGATCTGTCCAAACATCTCAGCAGCTGCTCACGATGTTCCCATCTGAGGCGTATTGTTCATCTCTGTGTGAGCACTGTTCTTTACTGTTCCACGCTCAGATATAACTGAAGTTATCAGCCACATGTGCACTGACATTTCTGAGCACCACGACTCTGACTGTGTTCAAAGCTGTAGCGTGACGACCATCTCACCAACACCACATGTTTGTAGGCTGCACAGCTGGATCCAGATCAGCTTCAGATCCCTGACATTTAACAGGTCAGAGGACAGAGGCCGTGCCACGGAGCTTTACAGTCGCTAATCAGAATACACAGGTTTTAGCTAGAGTTAATGATCTGAAGGACTGTGTGTGTCTGTGTTGGTATTCATCACATCTCAGGGACCCTGTATGCTCACTGACATTGTGGGAACTCGTGTCTATGTGTGTTTGTGTATCTCCTTCTTCTTCCTTGATCTGTACGCTGGTACTAGGCAGTGATAATTTATCCGTTCACACAAACACTCAGTTATACCAACATCACACTGCTTAACAGTGCTGTGTTTGTGTATGCAAGCTCATTAGCAGCATGGACTCAAATTTAATTAGTTTACAGTGTGAGCTTGTTAGTGTTGAGAGCCTTAACAAGGAGCTGGCCTTGAGTTTAACAGGCTGGATGTACCACTAATGATTTAATTACTTAGAGATACTAACAGGACCTATATCCACCCGTTAGCATCAAAGCTACCTAACGAGCAACTCAGTGTGTTTACACAAACAGTTTTTATACTAATTGTTTAATTGTTTTTAGTGTGTAAATGTTCACTGGGCTGTTAATCACAAACCTCCCTCCTGTTTAATTAATATAAAAGTGATGGTAAATGAATAAGGAGGACAGAAATACTTTACTCTGTAGTTCACCATACTATATGCTGATATTAACTCAGGATCTAGGAATATGTCTTTCCCAGGACACTACTCTGAGGTACTCCACGAGGTAAGGCACCAGGTATGGACAGATAAAACATAATTGACCAGTTTTACATCCTGTTGGTCATTCATTGTCTGTTTTTGTGAATATCCATTTTGAACCAAAATATGAACCGTCACCTCCTACAGAGGCACAGGCCCAGCTGTTAGATACATTCAGTAATCCATTCATAGGACCAGAACTAGAGAACATCCACCTTTTGAGATCTTCTTGTAAAATAAGCCCTAAGATTGCAGCTTTGATGAAACCCACAGATTTTCATTTGTGGAGTAAGTTCCATGGCATTCGTTGTAGGTTTGGAACCAGAAGTAATTTTTTTCTAATAATGCTTGTGGTAGAGTTCTGAGGATACTTATCTGATTTTTACTTGTTTATTGTTTACTGTGCTATTTAATTTAGATAATAAGTCATGTTGACTGGAGTGTGTTCCTTGCAAAGTTTTTCTTTGATTTGTCAAAAAAAACCTTGGATCTAGTTTTCACATTATCTTCAGGTCATAGTCCATCTGCACTGTTAAGCCATTTAATCTCTTTTAAAGAGATTTTAAATTTGTGTAAATCGGAGCAGTTCAATAGTTTTTTTCTTTTTAAGAATTAACCAAATATTATCTTTGCCAACACCTGATTAGTTTTGCTTGTTCAGTCAACTGTAGACCTAAAGAGGAAACAACACCCAGCTGACCATGACTGAGCAGCAAACTATCATCAAATTGTTAAACTAACAACATTGACTAAAGATCCACATCATCCAGTTCATCTCACACAAGAACATTTTGTTGAAATGATCAAAATTGTGTCACTGTGGACCTGACCGGAAATACACACACGCAGTATCCAGCTGCACACACACAACATGAACGTTCATGTCTGTTAGTTTTTATTCTTTAACTGTTTATATCTTACAGACATTGTCAAATAAACCCAAATGAAGCCTCAACTATGTGAATTTATTTTTCTGGTCACTGTAAAATAAATCCACAGTAAGGCCGTTTGATTGTGTTTCTGTGAAGGGAACACGTGGAAGCTGAGATTCATTTTCTGTTTGATGATCTGACCAGGTCTGAACTTCAGAGCAGATGATGTTGAATCGGGATCTAGTCTCAGATCTTGTTGTGCTCCTTCAGTGGTTTGGTCTTTTTACTTGAGCACAGCATCTCTCACTCTTTAATTGACTCCCTCTCCTCTCTCCTCCATCTTCCTCTCTCTTCATCTCTCTCTGTCCGTCTGTTTGTAGCTGCAGGGCTCTGTCTCTGCGGCTGATTGGCTGCTGAATCACACAGGGGATCGTTGTGATTGGCAGCTGAGAGCCCACAGTAGCAGCTTGGCAGCAGGAACACAGGACGACTAATTACTGAGTAGAGTGTGTGTGTGTGTGTGTGTGTGTGTGTGTGTGTGTGTGTGTGTGTGTTGTTGTCGTCAGATGATGTGACGATCATGTCGTTCCCAGCGGTCATCAGAGAAGATTAGCTCCCATCGCTGGGGGAAAGACACACACGCTCGTCAGGGTTTTAAAGTGTTTCTGACACGTTATATTATTCCTCTTTATCTGCACACTTCACATGGACACGTTTTATTCCCAGAGCTGAAAGTAACTAAGTACATTTACTCAAGTATATGAGTGCAATTCAAGTCAAGTCAAGTTCTACTATTTCCTTTTTATGACACTTTATACTTTTAATCTACAACAGTTCAGATTCAAATTTAAACAAATGACTGATTTAACTGGTGTCTGGCAAAATGGAAAAATGTTACAAACAATGACAACTTGCTCATTGTTGTAAAAAAAATTTCTCTCAAAAAAATGTGATTGGGAGACGACGTGTCCTCAGAGACTTTCTGAAAATAAAAATCTGTCAACTAACAGTTCTTTAGTTTGTAGGACTGACCTCACATTTCTATCACTGTGAGGACAGGTTTGAGTTCTTCTCACATTTATTTGTTGTTAAATTTGTTAAATTCTGAACTTTTTGTGATTCTAATCAAAAACCTTTGTGTCTCTTCAGTGAATCTGTCAGTTTGTTCTAAAGGTCGACAGCAGCTAATGACAGAAATAAAAACTACATTATACCTGAGTCTGTGGTGGTGGGGGGGTCTAAAAAAAGAAAAACTTAATGAGACTCATAAAAGAAAAAATGAAAGTTTTAATGTGAGGTGGTCATCACACAGCTGCTGTGTGTACGTGTGTGTGTGTGTACGTGTGTGTGTGTGTGTGTGTGTGTGTGTGTGTGTGTGTGTGTGTGTGAGTGTGTGTGTGGTGGGGCGTGTCCGGAGGCTGGTCAGTTTGTCTCGTTAATGACCCCTCCCCACCTTAACGAGGTGCTGATGAGAGCTCGTTAAGACAGACGGAGATCAGCCAATAAAACACAGTTAATGCATCTGTCTCCGTAACGACCACACCTTCTGAAACCATGGCAACAGTAGGTGACGAGATGTGAGCACAGACATTGGGGGACAGCTGTCAATCATAACTCATGTTTAATCTGTGTTGTTAAAGGAAAAGGAAAAATTGTGTGAAGTCATTTTAACCCTTGGTTAGGTCATATTGTCTTGGAGGAGGTTTCAGGAATCCTTGAAGCAATGTAAATGGTCCTTGAGAATGTGACAGAGGTCCTTGAGCCTTGAATCTCTGAAGTGTTAACAGTAATTAACAACATGTTGCTTAGCAGGTGCTAAACATACTGTAAATGAAAATAAAATGAGATATCAAATTAAAATTATTGTGCAAAACAAGTTTTGAAGTTAAATCAAATTTAGATCTAAATCTAAATAATATGGTGAAGTGAATGATTTGAATAAACCTGCAGCAGATAAATGAAGAACAGATAAATAAAAGATAAAAAGTGAAGGTGTGTTTATGACAAGTCCTATAGCATTAAAATTTCATCATTTATCTTCATTATCATCGTCGTCAGTGGATGTTCATTAATGATGGTTACCATGGAAACAGTTAACTCAGCCAAAAGTCTAATGAAAGGATCAGTGATCAATAGTTCTATCGGTTAAAGTCAGAGATAAACATTTACCTACTATCATTCCAGCATCGTTTTTAGTTCTCCAGACCAGAGACCAGAGAGAATTATCTTATTTTATTTCCTATTTCAAAAAGTAATGATTATCTTTTTGATCATTCTAATTTAGGCCTAGTGGTTCGTCCTTGGTTCTGTCCTGGCTCAGGTCAAGTTCAAGTCCATTTTAGGCATGATTCTGCTCTGTCAGGTGTGGTGGTGTTCTCGTGGATCATGTGACTCTCGGTATCTAATGAGGTCTGAATCTGTGTGTGGGAGGAACAGGAAACCGCTGGAAAAGCTCGTTAAAGACCTGTTAAAGGTGTAGAGTGTCTCTAATGAGCTTCTGATTAAACCTTCACATCTCCTTCTCTTCATCCCTCACTCTTTAATCTTAACTGCTCTAATGTCTCCCACCTGACAGGGGAAGGAAAGGGAGGGAGGAGGACTGTTGGCCCCTGGATGGTATCTGGAGGATTTCTGGATCTATCGGACAGACAGAGGACTTGTTAGCAACTAATGTTAGCATCCTGCTGCTAATGGAGTTTCCATGTTTCAGTCACAGCTCAGAGCTCAGTAAGGCTGGTGGATGGATGGATGGCAGAGAGGGGTTGCAAGGATCAGTTGAGTACACGAACATACCGAAGCTTATCTCTGAGGAGAATCTAGTGCAGCAGCCTGAACCTGACTTCTCTCAGTTTGGTACAGTCCAGGTCAACTGTGCAGGACCAGAGTCTAAACGTACATGTAATGGAAATGGACATGTCTAAACAGAGCCAGAAAAAAGTTAAATAACTCTGGAAATGTGGTGATAAAACATTTTTCTGATCCTCTGCTGGTCTCAGGTATTGTGGACTCATTCCTGTGAAAGAGATTTGGTTTACTTTATGTAAACGTCGTCCTCCTCTCTCTCGTTAATTCTTGTTCTTCTACACTCATTAAGCTGCAGCGTTCTGACCTCAGAGCAGCTGACTGAGACCTGAGCAGGGAGCACACTCCAAGCCTCCTCTGATAATTCACAGGTTTTATTGATCTGAAGCACAGCGAGGTGGGCTGTTATGAAACGATTTAGTGTGAATGAATTATTAACCCACAGAGTTCAGCTGTGTCAAACTCTGGCTCCTCAGGCTCGGGAAACTTTCACTTTATTTCTGACTGTAAACTTGTTCATTATCAGCTGACCTCTGACCTCACACAGTAAACAGCACATACACACACTCGCATCCTGCAGTCGATAGAATTCATTTACCTGATGCAGATTCCCCCAAATATCGTCTCATTACCAGCCAACCTTTGACCTGCAGAGCGAGCTCAGCTGTTTCCATCCCAGCACCTGAAGTCAGCACCTTAAATCTCTGGTCTAAAGTCTTTGTCCACACAGAGACATGCAGACGTTGGTCCCTGCCAGTCACTCTGGAATCTGGTCCTGGAGACTCAGCAGTCCATCTCCATCTAAAAGACAGAGGGACCGAGAGGTCCACGTTCTGGGCCGAGTAGACCGCTGGTGCAAACAAGGAGTGAAGGAAGCCAGCTGATCAGGGGCCGATCTATGACACCTCCCTCAGTCACTACAGCTCCTTTATTACATGTTCATCAGTCCAGTTGCCACTGAAAAGCACCTCTAGGGAGTCCTGACCTGTCCCCACCCAGCTTTACAGAATGTGCCCACTTTGATGGGGAGTGCTCGACTATCATCCTGTGTCCCTGGAGACGCGTGGCAGGCGAACTGAATTACAACCTGCTGCTTTTAGTTTTGGACACTTTGAATGAATTTTTTTTTTTTTTTATTCATTATAACTGAACCAAAGACTCCGACCCGCCTGATGATCCTGCAGCAGAATCCCCTTAGAGGGTTCTGGCTCCACATCTTAACCACGCTCGTCCCTCTGGACCCTCAGATCAGCTGCAGCAGACGTTTGTTTGTTTTACAGTTAAACAGTTTCACACATCACACTCTGAACCTTCACACTGTGCATCGCTGTGTGGATCGGCGTGTGTGTGTGTCTGTGTTGCAGAAGCAGTACCAGTCCAAGTCCCATTCCCTGGGCTCCTCTTTGTCCTCTCTGATAAACTGGCTCTGGATCAGCTGTTTGTTGTTGATTCTGGTGTCTGGACCCAAACCGATCCCAGTCCCTCAGCTCTGAACCCTTCCAAGATCCACCAGGACTATCCAGGACTCTCCAGATGATTTCAAGGCCTGTCTGATGTCTTTTCAAGGTCAAGTGTCTGCAGGTGACCAAGCCAGAAACCAACAAACCCAACACTCACTCACTGTGTGTGTGTGTGTGTGTATGTCTGTGTGTGTGTCTGTGTGTGTATGTCTGTATGTGTGTGTGTGTGTGTGTGTGTGTGTGTATGTCTGTGTGTGTGTGTGAGACTGAGTGTGGAAACAGATTTACATACTGGTCCCTCAGCCGGGCATGCGAGGACCACACCACCTGACCCTGACAGAGAGAGAGAGAGAGTTGTTTCCTATGGGACACGCCCGATGTCTCTTTGTGTCACTGTGTCAGTTTTATTTTTCTCTAAAGGTCAAAGTCAAAACTTTTCTTCTTCTTCTTTCTGTCGACTCGACCCAAAGTAAATGTTAGGAGGAGCTGGTCTCTGTCATCACCAGCGTCTCCACAGTAACATATCACTGCAGCACACTGGAAACCAGTCTGTCCCAGTGTGTTGGTGAGTCGGGCTCTGGACCAAATGGACCGCAGACCTGGGATAGACACTGTGGTTATGTGCATTTACCCGTCAGCAACCAGGGCGCACCATAGATGGTGTGAGGAACCTTTAAAGGGAGTGTGGCTGGCGTCCTGGTGAGCTGATGGTGACCTTTGACCTTTTGTACAACTCACAGTGAGCAGTCTGTTGTGTCTGCAGTCCTGGATCCAGTTTCAATGTTGAATGTTCAGTTCTGTCAAACCAGATTCCAGAGTGAATCCCATCTACTGTTCTACTGCCAACGTAGAACAGTAGATGGGAGTAGTAATAGTACTACTGAGCCTGCTTTGATTTGACCTTTCTAACAGAGACAGGGTCACAGTTTTCTGTGCTCTGTGGGAAAACTTCCATCCTTCTTCCCTCGGTCGCGGCAGATGCCCTGGTTTCTTTCTTACTTTCTATCTTTGATCAGAGAAATCTCTGTTTGACGTGAAACTTTTCTCTGATTCTTGACTCGATCTCAGTTCTGAAAACCATCTTCAGTTTTCACGCTGTTTGAACTTGGTGTATGTGTAGTATGTAGTATCACAGTATTAATACTGTGATTTTTTGTGCAGCCACAGCTCCACCAACAGGATGAGAACAGAACTCAGGACCTCTCTGTGACACCTTCAAAAACCCGTTAACTCCACATTTTGGACATAATTCCTTAGAATTACCTACATTTATCTGAAGCCCTGATTCAACCAGGGCAACAGGCTTCTGAAGTACAGTGGTGTAGAAATATAAGTACAAGTACCTTCCAGTAAAGTTCCAGTAAAAACCTGAAAATCTTTTTTAACAGAACATCATGTTAAGACAATGTGACAGAAGTAACGAGTTAATTTAGGTTTACGTGTGAAACATGAGTCACATTTTCACGTCCAACTGAGAGAAGCTTCTTCTTCTGTGAAGATGGAGATGCTGCTGTCAAATCGTAAAGCTGAAAATAATCTTTACGTATTTGCTCAGGTACAAAGTACAAATCCAGTTCAGCCTCAGTCAAAAACTTAGTTTGTAGTTAGTTAATTTTCTTTTAAAGGGAAAACATAGAAATGAATGTGTTCCTATTATTTCGTCCACCCCCCAACCCCCGACTGACTCTTTAAATACTCAACAGGAACTGTTCTAACTGCTCTTCACTGGGGAGGGGGTGGGGGCTCCCTGATGGGCCGGCACCATAACGAGTTGATCAATTAACTTTAATTAACTTTAATTAACATTCAGATGAAACACACACTCGTCTGTTGTTTCCTCTCATGTCTGAATGTGTGTGTGTGTGTGTGTGTGTGTGTGTGTGTGTGTGTGTTAAAATCTCTAAAGCTTCACAGACCCCCCCCACCACACACACACACACACACACACACACCCCCGGGAATCTATTTGAACATTTTGGCCAAACTGCATTTCTTTATTCTCTCTGCTGCAAACTGACAGGAAATCAATGAAAGCCTTCCTCCTCCTCCTCCTCCTCCTCTCAGATTCAGTCTGATGATCAGTGACACTTTCATAACGACAGAAAGCTGCTCTTCCTAACGAGCATCACTTGGTTTCCATGACGACGACAGTCTGACGCTCTGATTGGTCCAGTGCCTTGCTCAAGGGAACTCGCGTCTCCTCTGACCTCGTTCTTTTTTCTTTTCCTCTGTTGAAGTTTGTTCTGTTTGACTTTCAGCTGAACTTGTTTCTTTTAATTGATTTTCTGTTTCTCATGAGCGAACAAACTAAATGCAGACAGATTTGATTTCTCCAGTTTTTTAGTTTTACACACATTTCATTTTGTCATTGTAGGAGTTTCAGGTTTCTTTCATCAGAAACTGCAAACATGTGGATGGATATCATCTGGGTGCACATTTCTGATAAATGAGTTTAGGATAAAGTATGTGGCCGTTAGGTCGGCCCCCAACTCTCTAACTTTTCCTTCCACTGGTGTTTGTTGTCTTCAGTCAGTGACTCCTCAGGTTCAGACTGGCCCCATTATCGCCACAAGTCCAGTTGTTTCGATTCATTAAGATCATTTAAGAAGGGGGGGGGTATGTGACCTTTGACCCAGCTGTCAGCTGTGACCCCACACTGTAACAGAGACCTCACACACACACTGTGGAGGGTCAACACATCAGGCTGTGGTTGGTTGGAGGGTAATCAATCATGATGCTGTCACATATGTCAATCAAAGCGTTATACCCACCCTGCACACACACACACAGACACACACACACACACAGACACACACACACAGACACACACACAGACAGACAGACAAACATACACAGAGACACACACAGACACACACAGAGACAAACACACACAGACACACAGACAAACACAGACAGACACACACACAGACAGACAGACAAACATACACAGAGACACACACAGACACACACAGAGACAAACACACACAGAGGCAAACACACACAGACACAGACAAACACACACAGAGACACACACAGACAGACAAACACAGACACACACAGACAGACACACACAGACAGACAAACACACACACAGACACACAGAGACACACAGAGACAAACACACACAGACAGACAAACACAGACACACACAGACAGACAAACACAGACACACAGACACACAGAGACAAACACACACAGACAGACAGACACACACAGAGACACACAGACACACGCAGAGAGACACACACACAGACAGACAGACAAACATACACAGAGACACACACAGACACACACAGACAGACAAACACAGACACACACACACACACAGACAGACAAACACAGACACACAGAGACACACAGAGACAAACACACACAGACAGACAAACACACACAGAGACACACAGACAGACAAACACACACACAGACAGACAGACAAACATACACAGAGACATACACAGACACACACAGAGACAAACACACACAGACACAGACAAACACACACAGACACACACAGACAAACACACACAGACACAGACAAACACACACAGACACACACAGACAAACACACACAGACACACACAGACAAACACACACAGACACACAGAGACACACAGAGACAAACACGCACAGAGACACACACAGACAGACAAACACAGACACACACAGACAGACAAACACAGACAGACAAACACACACAGACACACACAGACAAACACACACAGACACACAGACACACAGAGACACACAGAGACAAACACAGACACACAGAGACAAACACACACAGACAGACAAACACACACAGAGACACACAGACACACGCAGAGAGACACACACACAGACAAACAGACACAGACAAACACACACAGATGCACACAGACAAACACACACAGATGCACACACACAAACACACACAGAGACACACACACAGACACAGGTGGAACAGGTGGAGGCTTCCTATTGGTCGATGACGAGACATCAGGCCAAACGGTTCTGAGGAGGACTAAATAAGGGACTTAATGTCGTGAATCTGTCTCCTGATCACTTGTGCAGTAACAGAATTATTTCTGTCTGAGATTCAGTCAGACACAAATCAGTGAAGTTACATTTTCATCGGAGGCCGAGGGAACCAGAGTATAGAACCAGAACCACCCACCACAGTCAGAACCATCGTAGTGAGGACAGGATGTTTCTGTTTTCAGGGTAC
Organism: Anabas testudineus; assembly: GCF_900324465.2. Lineage (NCBI taxonomy): Eukaryota > Metazoa > Chordata > Actinopteri > Anabantiformes > Anabantidae > Anabas > Anabas testudineus. The sequence continues at coordinate 18,360,651 of NC_046628.1, read as the reverse complement.
TTACCAATCAATATGTCAATCAATCAATAAGAACTGTGTTGTCCACGCAGACAAAAACCGGGGGAACCAACAATTTCTCATGTTGAGGACAAAACTGGAACCAGAATGAGAAATGTGAGGAAAATGAACTTTGTGTTGTCCCAAAGTTTTAAACGTGAAATCTGAAAGAGAAAAGCTGCTGATATATTCAGAACCTTTTCAACACAGTTTGGCTTCATGAAGAATTTATCAGCAACGTCTCTGCTCAGCAAAATAAAAGCCTTAAAACTGTAACTAAAAGGAGCTTTTAATCTGACAGTTACAGTCGATCTGATGTTTAATGTTTGATTTTTTTTTATTTCTGACACAGTTTTCTGTCGAGACGCTTCAGTGCCCACGGCAACATGAAGAAAAGGAGCATTTCACTGTTCCAGTGGAAACAAGAGAAAATCACTTCATTAATTCATAAGAAGAAAACAAACCGAGAGTCGGACAAATTGAAAAATCTTTTTTAGAGACTGGGATTGTTACATCGTCATGGTTACAATGTCAAACAGACACTCTATCTGGTTTAAGGACAAAAACTAAAGCTAAAACTCGTTTTAATTCAGAGAATAATGGTTTAGGTTTGACCTCCACAGCATAAAACATGCTGCAGCATCATTAGTCGAGAGCAAGGGGCCATTTTAATTTAGTGATTACTTTTCCTGAGAGCAACCCAAACAAAACCTGCCAACCTCCAGCAACACGCACAGACACCGTGTGTGTTAGGAACGACGTTTCCTAGTGTACATCATATGCATGTGTTTGTGCCCCCCCCCCAGACGGCCATGCTGCAGAGTTGCTGTGTCTGTGCCCCACACCCCCATGTAAAAAATATAACGAAATAAACCCACACCAAACAGAAATCACCTGGGTTTAAAGGAGAACGATGGGATGAAGCATTTTCAGTGTTTTTGAACCTCAGGGACAAAAATTTTCCGCTCAAAATCCTTTAACATGAAGATAATATGGAACAAGTCGGACACAGCTGCTGATGGGGGAGAACGGAGGGGGTGGAGAAGGACGGAGTAGCGACGGGGAGGACCAGAGGGACCAGACTTTATCTCAAACAACATTTCTCACTCTGACCTTCACTCGTTTCCTTCATTTTTTTATTTCCTGTTCTTTCAAAAGGTTTAACAGATTCTCAGGAGAAATGCCTCAATCTGTCTGCCAGTCTGTCTTTACCAGCGCCTGACCTCAGACCACCTTAACTCTTTACCAACACCTGACCTCAGACCACCTTAACTCTTTACCAATCACCTGACACCGGACCACCTTAAATCTTTACCAACTCGTGATCTCAGACCACCTTAAATCTTTACCAGCGCCTGACCTCAGACCACCTTAAATCTTTAACAAAGCCTGACCGAAGACCACCTTAACTCTTTACCAGCACCTGACCTCAGACCACCTTAACTCTTTACCAGCGCCTGACCTCAGACCACCTTAACTCTTTACCAATCACCTGACACCGGACCACCTTAAATCTTTACCAACTCATGATCTCAGACCAACTTAAATCTTTATCAGCGTATGACCTCAGACCACCTTAAATCTTTACCAGTCACCTAACCTCAGACCACCTTAAATCTTTACCAGCGCCTGACCTCAGACCACCTTAAATATTTAACAAAGCCTGACCGAAGACCACCTTAAATCTTTACCAATCACCTGACACAGGACCACCTTAAATCTTTACCAACTCATGACCTCAGACCACCTTAAATCTTTATCAATGCATGACCTCAGACCACCTAAATCTTAACCAAAGCCTGACACCAGACCACCTTAAATGAGACCACCTAAATCTTTACCCACTGACTTCAGACCACCTTAAATCTTTACCTGACACCAGACCACCTTAAATCTTTACACCAGACCAGGTCTGGGGTCGCCACAGGGTCTCTAAGGAGGAGCTGGGTCACATCATAACATCACATATATTGAGTTGATTTAACAGTTTTTACAGTTTTTACAGTGGGACTTTAGAACTTTTTCTCAGTCCTGGAAAATCCCTCCCACCCACTTCACAGTGTGCTTCTGGACAGAGGAGCACGTTCAGCCAAAGACTGATCAACATCAAGTGGTCCACAAAGAACCACAGGAGATCCTTTCTACCTGAGACCATCAAACTGTAAAATCCCTCCCCCTCTGTAAGGGTAGGGGGGAAATTCCACCCTGGACTATAAAACTTGACCTATTTTTATCCATCTTACATATTCTGTACATATACTGAGTTCTCTCTATTGATGTTATTCTGTATTCATGTTGATGTGGATCTTTTCTGGTTGTGGTTCCCTTTCTTTCTGTCTGTGTTGAGAACAACTGTAATGAGGCAAAACAATTTCCCTCTGGGATTAATAAAGTTTTTTAAAAATCTTTTTCTAAAGTATTGTTATTATAAGTAATAGTACTTCTTCTTCCTCAGACATGTTAATTTGTTCAGTATTAAAGTGAAACTGAATTCAATTCATTTAATTTCTCGTATTGATGATTTAAAAATGTGAAAAACTGAACATGTTTTTTTATGTTTAAGTCACAACCTTCAGTGAATCAGTTACAACAGTGAAGTAGAAACACAGTAGAAACCGTGGAGTCGGATTTCTAATCAACAGTCTGCTTCCACCTGCTGCTCACATCCTGTAACTGCAGCATCAGTCTCAGTTTAGATCAGCAACAGTAAATTCATGTTTCTTAGGCTTCGTGGTTCGTTTCAAAGTCTCGCGAGAGTTGGTTCTCGCTCTGATTGGTTCATTTGACTTAGACGTCACGTTGAAAAAGCAACAACGTGACGTCTAAGAGACGAAAGTGAGACTTCCGGTGCAGTGGAGCTTTATAAAATAAAAGGTTAAGAACTTGCTCTTTCCATTCCTGCTTTTATTTTGCTGTTAGTTTACTGTTTATAGTAATAAATAAAAGAGAAACACTTATTTCGTTGAAAATTTGCAGCTAATAGATGCTTTATTTTAAAAAACTACAGTGAGAAATTAACAACAAAATAAAATAAAAAAAAGAGGAAAACAAAGACTGGACAATAATGTCAATTTCAGACAGCAGAACTACCCTATTCAGAAAATCCACTCTCCTGTGCCCACTAGCTGAAGTCATTTTCTTTTCTTTTTGATGTGCTAAATTGTTAAATATAGGAAACAATAGGTCATCAAAATATGATTATTAATGTATATGAATCTAAAATGCTGCAGCCAGAGTTCTGACTAAAATTAGTAAGAGAGATCATATTTCTCCTACCTTATCTTCTCTCCATTGGCTCCCTGTAAAATCCAGAATTGAATTTAAAACACTTCTCCTCACTTGTAAATCACTTGATAATAAGGCTTCATCTTATCTTAAAGACCTTATAGTTCCATATGTTCCCAGCAGAACTTTATGTTCTTAGAGTTTCTAAATGTAGAATGGGAGGCAGAGCCTTTAGCTATCAAGCCCCTCTCCTGTGGAACCAGTTCCCAGTTCAGGTTCTGGAGGCAGATACCCTCTCTACATTTAAGACTAGACTTCAAACTTTCCTTTTATAAAGCTTATAGTTAGAGATGGATCAGGTGACTCTGAACCATCTCTTAGTTCTTCTGCTATAGGTTAGTCTACTGGGGGACCTCTACTGATACACTGAGCTCCTCTCCTCTCTCCTTTCTCCTCTATCCATTCAAATTCTATCATTTCATGTCATTAACTTTGTGTCTTCTCTCTCCTGTAGTTGTTTCCTCCTCTCTGTCTCCCTCTCTCTGTACTTTTCTGCAGGTATCCTCCTCCTTGGAGCTGTATATCTCCAGAATCCAGTTACTCACCCGCAATGTTTAATTTTTAATTAACCTTGTACAACAAAATGCGTCTGCACTGATGCTTTTATTGTGAAGAACTGTGTTGATGTTGCACCGGAAGAGTAGCTGTAAAGTTGAAGATAGCAGTCAACAGAAGGTCGGTCAACAACAACTGTTAGGAGTTCACTCACAGCAGAAAGTTAAACAGGTTTTATTTCTGTATTTGTTCACTGTGAGCGGGAAACTGAACTTTCCGCTGCTGTCAGCTAATGCTAATATGCGGGTGGTTAGCTTCCAGGCTAACTGAAGAGAAGCGTCCCCAGCCGGTGAGCAGGCTGTTAGCCGTTAGCCGTTAGCATGCAGTGTGCTAACCTCCTGAGGAAGAGGAGTTTGGATCCGGAGCCGTGGAGCTGCCGAGCGGTGAGACTCCCGAAGACGACGACGACGATGATGATGATGATGATGATGATGATTAGAGCTGAATAAGGCGACAGTTACCGTGAATTTAATGGTTAAGATCAAAAACCAGACCCCGGTTTCTTAGGTCACAGATCGGACCATCGGTTTCCGTTCACGTTAACGGACCTGAGATGTCTGATGAAGCCAGATGGTCGGTTTTTAACACGAACCCGGTTCTGAGTGGATCATTGGACCTTCCACAGATTCTGTCCATCATCCGCAAGAACACAATTTCGGTTAATCGGTTTTAATTAGATTTCTGATTAGTTCGGCTGATTGTTTGAAGGGTGTGTGTTTTCTATGTACTGGTAGCTGGAGTTACTGGTGTCGAACTGGTTCAGATTTGATTTGAAACCAGTTTATAAAAGTTTTCTCATTTGATTTGTTGCAGTTTATTGAGCTGAAGTATCTTCAGTGACTGGATTCTTTAGATAGATGAGCGGCCCTGGTCTCAGTAGACCGGTCTCAGTGGTTTTGAGCGGCCCTGGTCTCAGTGGTTTTGAGCGGCCCTGGTCTCAGTAGACGGGTCTCAGTGGTTTTGAGCGGCCCTGGTCTCAGTAGACCGGTCTCAGTGGTTTTGAGCGGCCCTGGTCTCAGTGGTTTTGAGCGGCCCTGGTCTCAGTAGACGGGTCTCAGTGGTTTTGAGCGGCCCTGGTCTCAGTGGTTTTGAGCGGCCCTGGTCTCAGTGGTTTTGAGCGGCCCTGGTCTCAGTGGTTTTGAGCGGCCCTGGTCTCAGTGGTTTTGAGCGGCCCTGGTCTCAGTGGTTTTGAGCGGCCCTGGTCTCAGTAGACCGGTCTCAGTGGTTTTGAGCGGCCCTGGTCTCAGTGGTTTTGAGCGGCCCTGGTCTCAGTGGTTTTGAGCGGCCCTGGTCTCAGTGGTTTTGAGCGGCCCTGGTCTCAGTGGTTTTGAGCGGCCCTGGTCTCAGTAGACCGGTCTCAGTGGTTTTGAGCGGCCCTGGTCTCAGTGGTTGTGAGCGGCCCTGGTCTCAGTGGTTTTGAGCGGCCCTGGTCTCAGTGGTTTTGAGCGGCCCTGGTCTCAGTGGTTTTGAGGCCCTGGTCTCAGTGGTTTTGAGCGGCCCTGGTCTCAGTGGTTTTGAGCGGCCCTGGTCTCAGTGGTTTTGAGCGGCCCTGGTCTCAGTGGTTTTGAGCGGCCCTGGTCTCAGTGGTTTTGAGCGGCCCTGGTCTCAGTAGACCGGTCTCAGTGGTTTTGAGCGGCCCTGGTCTCAGTGGTTGTGAGCGGCCCTGGTCTCAGTTTTTGAGCGGCCCTGGTCTCAGTAGACCGGTCTCAGTGGTTTTGAGCGGCCCTGGTCTCAGTGGTTTTGAGCGGCCCTGGTCTCAGTGGTTTTGAGCGGCCCTGGTCTCAGTGGTTTTGAGCGGCCCTGGTCTCAGTGGTTTTGAGCGGCCCTGGTCTCAGTGGTTTTGAGCGGCCCTGGTCTCAGTGGTTTGAGCGGCCCTGGTCTCAGTGGTTTTGAGCGGCCCTGGTCTCAGTAGACCGGTCTCAGTGGTTTTGAGCGGCCCTGGTCTCAGTGGTTTTGAGCGGCCCTGGTCTCAGTGGTTTTGAGCGGCCCTGGTCTCAGTGGTTTTGAGCGGCCCTGGTCTCAGTGGTTTTGAGCGGCCCTGGTCTCAGTGGTTTTGAGCGGCCCTGGTCTCAGTGGTTTTGAGCGGCCCTGGTCTCAGTGGTTTTGAGCGGCCCTGGTCTCAGTGGTTTTGAGCGGCCCTGGTCTCAGTAGACCGGTCTCACACAGCAGCTACATGATGATAAAGAGTTTTTGTTTATGTTTTCAGAAGCGCGCGTGTTTGGAGGCGGATCTCACAGCGACTGACTGTCCAATGGAAACAAGCCACACTTTACCTTTGACCAATCAGCAGCCAAAACAGCAGGTTAGTGCTGGTTGTCATGACAACCAGTTTTGTGTAGCGATACTGCAAAAATAAGTTACACAGGTACAACAGCTGAGTTTACTGTTTATCTAAATGTGCATTTCTACTTTCTATGTGGGTGTGATATATTCTGTAGTATGTAAACTGATATATATACAGCAGTAAACTACATGTAGCAAATACTGTCTACCTGCACCTGTCGACCTGCACCTGTCTCCCGTATCACAGCATCACTGATCAAAGATCAGTAGCAGGTGATGTTGAGTCAGTTTACTGCAGGAACAGGTACAAAGTCTGAGTAATCACATTTATATCACCTGTTCAGTAAAAACATCTGGGTGCAGCTGTCTAACAACAATGTAGATAATTGATTATTAATTGATATAGATTTCTGTTATTATTACCTGTCCATATATTTACAGTACTTTATTCTGTATGTACACAGTCACAGTACTGCGGCTACAATAATGTCCTTGTGTGTTTGTGTGTGTGTGTGGATGCAGGTTGATGTGATTCAGCCCAAACCTCAGCTCTGCTGCCTTCGGTGTCTCGGAGGAGAACCAGTAAGATGATTCTTAGTTATTGTGTTTATTCTTAGAGCTGAGATCAGCTGTGGCTCAGGTGATAAACTCAGGTGTACAGATTGACCTTTGGCCTCTGACTGTCAGTGTGATGTTGATTGATGAATCTGATAGCTTAGAATTTTTTCATGTTCAAAGATCAAACATCTCGTGAAGTTTTTATTTTGGTGAAACGGAAAAAAATAATTAACAAAGAACAGATTTGATCATTAATGATCAATAACCTTCGAGACTTTGCAGCTGTGACGTTTCTTTGTGTTTCAGGGTCACATCAACCACATCCTGGGTCTGTAAGCTGCTAACGATCCGACGGACGATGACGACGAAGACATGAAACCGTGCTCTAGTGTCTCTTAGCCGTCCAATCACATTTATGCTTTTTTCCCGTTTCTGTTGATGTCACCACAGCCGCACCCACTCACAGTTGACCAGTCAGGTGTTTTGTTTTACACTCCTGCTGCCCTGAACACTCCACTTTTTCCAGACCTTTCAGCCACACATCATATTCGTCCCCAGCTGAATTTGTCACAACTAGGACGAACTATCTGATGTGTTCAGGGACAGTCAGTAAAACCCAGGGCTGACTGATCTCACTCTAACACCAGTGGAAATTTACATTTGAACATTACATTTGATTTAATCATTTAGCAGACTTTTATCCAGGGTATGGAGGTCTTGCTTAAGGACCCCTACTGGAGCTGGGATTCGACCCCAGTCTCCCACATGGAAGGTGGTGATCTTACCACTACACGCTGGAAATGTGACTAAATGGAAAATGATCCATTTTCTGTTTTGGTTCCTTCAGGTTTCAACAGCCCACTCTGAACCTCACATCCACATGTCCTTGAACCAACCTCAGTCAAGCTCCTTTAACCCTTCTTATCCAACGAGAACCCCTGAAACCTGATTGGTTCATGTTCTGTCAGACACGTGATTACAGCAGCGGCAATTCCTCCAACCTGCAGCGAACACATCAGCCAATAATTAATTAAGAATTGATCACTGTGACCTTTGACCTCTCCTTATGAGGCGTTCACTGTCTACAGCTGCAGGCTGCAAAGGGCCAGTACACTGTTTTAATGCACTTTCTAAGTAAGATGATTGTTATAACAAAGTCTTGATCCCATACAGGTGACGTCAGGTGTTTTACCTGTTCAGACATGACGTCCACTCTTTGTTCCAACTGTCGTCGTCTTTCCTGCTGGTATAAAACCAAAGTTCAGACAGAAAGCGATCAGAGCAGGACTCGTCTTTAGGTTTCAGATATTTGAGACGATGCTGGTGCTGATGCCGGTTCTGTTCACAACATGTTGTGAGGACCGCGCTGCCAGAGGAACATCAAGGTCTGTGATCCTGTGTGGAGCTGCATATGGATCCATGTTAGTCCGGATGCTGGTCTTAGCTCCTTCTTCTTTCCTTTTCTACATCAGAACCATTTTTACCACGGCTGTAAAAAGAGCAGGTTCCTCACAACATGGTGTCTCCGTCCCCCAACTTAAAGTCATGTCCTCTGTACTTTGGACCCTGGACCAACTTCCTGCTCTGAGGCGTTTAAATTCAACAATCCATCCCTATGTGATCTGGTTTACACTGATAAACAAACCTGGTCCTGGGCAGGTCTGAGGTGCTGGACGACAAACTTAATGACTCCTGGATTCTAGTACAAGTATTATAATATACTGTACTATATACAGTAAAGTATATGAAGCCTGTTATGATCCGTAACCTGGTCCGACTGACACTTCGCTTTAGGTTCCTTCATCTGATGTTTTACACCTTCGTCTAACATCTTCGTACAGTAGTTCCACACTGGGCGCAGCGGAATCACTCTTTAATAAAGACCGAGTCTGGACTGAGATTAGAACAGAACAGCTGCGGTTCTGTTGGAGCTGATCCAGTGTTTGATAAAACTGGTTCTGTGTCGCATTTAAAGTCAGTTGGTAAAAAGCAGTCAAGCTTCGACAGCAACAACGGTAAACTTTTCACTAACAGGGAAAACAGTGCTTTTGTATATTTATACTTTTGTTAAACAAATTCTATATTTTGATGAAGTATTTTTGATCTGACCCATCGGAGCACAGCTTTTGTACAGATTTTAAAAAATAAAACATTTGACTGAAACCTTCTGTGTTCTGCTTGCTTCAAACTAAACCCTGAACCTTGTCTGACAGGCTGCAGCTGATCCATTATATTATGATGTCAGAGTTATCAGACTGAGCCAACTGAGCAGTAATCAATAGCTGATTAGTCACTTTTGTTATTGTTGAATTTTTTCCATGTTTTTGTCCAACAACAACAAATCTTCAAACAAAAGTACGTTTACAGTAAAACTTGACTTTTTACTTTCAGGGGGAGTACTGAACAAGTAATTATGTACATAAAAGTACTAATACCACACTGTGGAAATACTTTATGACAAGTAAAAGTATGAGTATATTCAGGGTCATGAGCTCAGAGTATTCAACATCTCCTCTGATTGGTTCACTGTGATGTCATCATGTTACGTTCAGTGATGCCTTCAGGTGTTAATCAGACATTTTGGTTTGTATCAGACTGATAGATGTTTGTCTTTTACAGACATGTTGGTGAAGTTTTAAATCTAAAATTTAAAGCTGTGCAAAAGTTGTAAACATGTCGACGTCGGACCCGAGCAGCAGAAATGGAACGATGTGGACCTCAGAACCTTCAGAGTTCAAACTGTTTATTCAGTCCAAAAAATAAATCTGTTTAAAGCAGAACTGAGAGAAAACCTGTTGGAAATAAAACTGAAGAACAAATGAGTCCATGTCCCGCCCTCCTCAGCTGTCAATCACTCAGCCAAGTGAGGTCTCTTGGCTGCAGGTGCTTCACCTGTCCAGGTAAAAGAAAAACAGTTTCAGGTACCGGCTGCACAGCTGGAGTCGGAGCCAGCGGTCCTTTATCGACTCATCAGTTTTTAATTAACATGTTTTTGTTTTGTTTTTTTAAAGTAACACGTTTCTTTTTGCACTGTGAACTATGAGCCTACAGAGTTCAGACCGGGCCGGAGCCTCCTGCTGACAGGTCGAGTCGCTGCAGGTCTTCGTGGTGTAGATGATGCCGCTGGCCGTCTTTCTGGTTTCTGACAGACACACAGTGGCGTTGATCCAATAAAAACACAGAGCTCTGCTGTGGCACTAGTACTCAGACTGACGGTAGTAGTATTTAGTACTTACCAGCGTGCAGCAGAACTGATCGACAAGTGGAGGAAATGGCTTCTTTAGCCTCGGCGTCAGACAAACCGAACAACAAACCCCTGAAGAACCACATCAGGAGAACAACACGGTACACACACAGTACTGCAGTATTACACAGAATATACAGAGTACTACATCTACACTCAATGATGTTTCTACAGTACTATAGTTATATAGATGTGATAATACACATAGTATGAAATCTACATGTTACATATACAGAAAGATACAGGTTGGTGATGTCATACGGACCCCGGAGCTCCAGAGCCTGAAGGCAAACATGAGGGTTAGATTTACTCGACTACACTGATCAACATCATCGATTAACACTGAACAGTGTCACTAATCACTTACCTTCTCGGCTGCACTGGACAGGATCACATTCTGAAAGACAAACAGTCAGATTAACACACTGGAAGTGAAGCCTGTGACCTGAAGCTGAGGTCACGGTGAGGTCACAGCTACGGGAGCCTTCGGCGGCAGAAAGAATGAACTGTACCTTCCCTTTGCAGCTCTCCATCAGACTGAGGGCGTTGGCGATGGTGTAGCGTCTCATGGTGGAGTCTCTGATGGCTGCAGAGTAGCAGAGCTCAAACACCACGCCTCGGTCCACGGCCTCAACACACGACACACGTTACTCTCATTAAATATGACATCATGTTGTGTACTACTACAACTACTACTACTTACAATACTACCTGATAATAATAATGAATTAAAAAAATTACCCCATTGACTGGTGCTCTTTTGAAGAAGAAGGGAAGTTTTTCTGTGACTGAGATACAGATGATGTCGATGTCCAGTAACATGCAGGCCGACTGCAAACACAAACACCAGTGGAATATTATCTGAGTAAAAGTACTCAATGTGCAGAGCAACTGTCCGTGTCATATGACATGTTAGTGGATGTTTACTGTTGATGCCTTATTCTGTGAGCAGTGTGGTGGATTTTCGAAGTATAAAGTAGTATAAACACAGAAATAGGACTCGAGTAACTGTACTCAGCAGCCGTGATGTTTGGTGTGCGAGTTGGTATCTTACATGGAAAAGTTTCTCTGTGGTCGGCTGCACAGCGAGCAGATCAAAGCTACGATACTCTGCAGCATTCGGCCTCTGTACACACAAATACATGCAGTTATACACTGCACTACATATGACTTTAACTCAATTTACACATGACACTAAAACTTACAAAGTGGCTGGAGTCTGACATCACCACGGTCAGTCTGTTCAGCACTCTGATTGGACGAGAGCGACCCTGACACAGGTACACAGGTGTTAACACACAAAGTAAACACAGACCTTTTCACCTTTTTTCATCATCATCTTACCTGCACAATGGGCAGCTGATCGATAAGCTCATTGATGGGCTTAGGGGTGGGAATCTCCTGCAAACAGGAAACAAACACAGATTTACAAAATAAAAGGCTAGTGCGCTTGAGTCCAGCCTGTCCCCACAGAGTAATCAGAGCTGAACTGGTGTTTGTGTTTTCCTGCGTGTGACAGTGCTCCTGAATGCAGCACAGCAGGTGAGAGCACTCACCTGTTTCTTCTTGGCTGTGGGTTCAAACCCATAGTTGATGGCGACTGTGGAGAATCCGACTGTGGGAAGAAAGCACGTGATGATTTAGTCTCAATCACTGATTATTTTACATCTATACAATCTTTAAAGTAACACATTTCTGAATAGAGTCTGGTTCAACGTTCGTATATTCAACTTTATTTTAAACCATCTCACATCCAGTCTATTTTAAACGAGAACAGATGAAACTTTAAATGTGAACATTTTGAATAGTCTGGTATCACAGTCTCCTCTAAACTTCTAGTAATTAATATATATCAATAAACTAAACATTACCCGTGTAGTTATGACCACAAACATGTTAAAACTAAAAACTTTCAAATGGCCGTTTTTTGAACAGAGTCTGGTGCAGTGTGTGTTGTCAGCTTCTCGAGGTCTTCACCTGTGCCCTCAAAGGTGAGACCAGTAAAGAACCTGATCCAGCAGGTGTCTCTGGATTACCTGGACTCAGAGCAGAGCTTCTGGACACTCGGAGGTCTAAGGTGCTAACCAGGTTAGCCCTCCGCTTAGCAGCCACCAAACTTCACCTGTAAAACTCAGGTTTTAGTGTTAAACCTGTTCAGAGGAGACTCACGGTGAGCGGCCGTCTCTATCACACTCTGAAGCCGGTTCTTGTCCGTCGTGTAGCTCAGGTTTAAATCCATAAACACAGACATGATGCTGCTGCTGCCTGCTGTCCACAACGCTCCACCACGTGTGTGCAGCCGACCGGCCTGCTGGGAACCGTAGTCCCTCCTCGAACCAGCTTCTTCTTCTTCGTCTTCTTCTGCTTCGGCCTCTTCTTCTTCTTCTCTGAGTTTTTAAGGCAGCCGGCATCCAAAAATGTTGCATCACTGCCACCTGTAGGAAACTTATTGCGTTGCCTTATTCAAATTCTCTTCATGAGTCCAGACGTTCTTAAGAAGTTGAAGACACTTCGTCTGTCGGAGCCTCTACTATTCAAAATATTACTTAAATCAGTCGCCTGTAACCCCCCACCCGAAGTCCTCCATCATGACCCCTCTCTCACGGTTGTACCCCCTACATCCTATATGTTCCACTGTCTCTGGCTCCTGACAGTCTCTGCACATCCCAGTTTCATGTTTCCCTATTAAACGTAATGCACCATTTAAGTTACTCTGTCCTAGTCCTAGTCTGGTAAAAACACTTCTTCTCGTCTATTTGTGCTCCGTCCTCGGTCCTCTCCCACTTTCCTCTGTATTCTATGTAAATGTCTTCCCCTCCTCTCCTGGTCCCGGTCATGCTGCCACTTTCTACTTATGGCCCTCCAGACAATACTCTTCCCCTCAGACTTTGACAATTTAATATCGATGTCTACGTGTTCTTGATTAAAACCTTGCTTGGCTAATTTATCAACTATCTCATTCCCCGTTATGCCTGCATGAGTAGGTGTCCACACAAACCTAATTTCCATGCCCTCACTTACTACCTCTGATGGCATTGTTAACAGCAGGTCCTGCCTGTTCTTAGATGAACTGGACCTAATGCTGCACAGGACAGAAGCAGAATCACTGCATATCAACACCTGACCTGGCCTAGCTTGCCTTATCCATTCCAGTGCCAATACAATGGCATACATTTCCACTGAATATACACTTAAATCCTTCGATGTTCTTTTGAATATGTCCGTTTTATGACTCAACACTGTAACTGCAGCACAGGTTCTGTCAGACCTGGGATCCTTATATCCATCCATATAGACATGGGTGAACCCCGGGTATCGCTGTTCCACGTGCTCCTCCAAACAGCTGCTGTCATTCTGACGCACATGTGCAAATATAATAATATAAGATAAAATAAATCTTTATTGATCCCACAGTGGGGAAATTCAATTATTACAACAGCTCCAAGACAATAGTAAGGTGCAAAAGAATGAAAATAGAAAAGTGTGCAAGAAAAGTGCAAAAATGAAACATGTTACAGTTACAAATTTATTTACAGGCCCAAGATTTACAATTATAGGTATAAACTAAAATAAAACAAACAAACTCCTGAGATGAGACAGATTACTAATGAACTTGTATGTGTACTGTTTGTTACACTGTTGAGTTGTACAGTCTAATGGGAATGAATGATCTGCGGTACCGCTCCTTCTTACACTGAGGGTGGATCAGTCGTCCACTGAAGGAGCAAATAGCAAAAAGACTTTGTTAATATTGTTTTGATTTCGTTTGATTTCTTTTACTATCTGTGTTTTTTCTATTATTGGATATGCAAATACATGATCTGTCTTTTTAATATTCAAATACCACAAACTGATACAATTCTCCACTTTGTGAACGGAGTTCGAACTGGTCTGACGCCAGGGGGCAGGCTACCGGCTGCTGTAGAACAAAAGAGAAGAAGAAGTAAAGCGACTCAGGGTGAAGAAGAAGAAGAAGAAGAAGAAGGATAGTAGCGGCTGGTAATAAATCCACACAAACACTATAAATACACAGAATTTAGTGACAGCTGTGAATCAAAACTTGCTGTCATGACACAGTTAGACTTGTTTTCTTTATCTCTGCTATCTTTCACGGGCTTTGAATTGCATTCGATTTTTTTTTTGCCAAACTCCATTCGAAACCGGCTCATTTTAAGAGACCTCTTCTATCCGTAAACAGATCGGTTAAATGTTAAATACCAGTTCACCTGAGATTCACCGCAAAACTCAAGAATAAAAGAAGAACTCAGAATAAAGCGAATGTCACAAGTGTCCTGTTGTTTCACACTACGATAACTTTTTCTGTCCACACAGTAAATGGAGGAGGATTTTTTCATTCGTTGATGTTTCTGTTCAGCTTGTTTAGTGAAATATGCGCCGAAGTTTTCGGGTGATTCTCTTAAGTCACATAAACGTGTTTTGTTATATTTTAATATGTGTATAGGGTTATGGTGATTTAAATGTAGTAGAGGTGTATGGTTCTTAAAGGGGGTTCGGTACTGTAGTCTGTTTCAACATTCAAAATTCATATCAGTTCAAAATCTCCAGTGTTCTGCCTCCATTCCGAGACCAACCTTGGACATAGAAGACGTGTATGTGAAGGTTAGTCTTTGTGCTAAGCTAGGCTAACAGATTCCCCCTGCTTCAAGTCTTTGTGCTAAGCTAGGCTAACAGATTCCCCCTGCTTCAAGTCTTTGTGCTAAGCTAGGCTAACAGATTCCCCCTGCTTCAAGTCTTTGTGCTAAGCTAGGCTAACAGAGTCCCCCTGCTTCAAGTCTTTGTGCTAAGCTAGGCTAACAGAGTCCCCCTGCTTCAAGTCTTTGTGCTAAGCTAGGCTAACAGATTCCCCCTGCTTCAAGTCTTTGTGCTAAGCTAGGCTAACAGATTCCCCCTGCTTCAAGTCTTTGTGCTAAGCTAGGCTAACAGAGTCCCCCTGCTTCAAGTCTTTGTGCTAAGCTAGGCTAACAGAGTCCCCCTGCTTCAAGTCTTTGTGCTAAGCTGGGCTAACAGTTTCCCCCTTTTTTAAGTCTTTGTGCTAAGCTAGGCTAACAGTTTTGCCCTTCTTCTAGTCTTTGTGCTAAGCTAGGCTAACAGTTTCCCCCTTCTTTAAGTCTTTGTGCTAAGCTAGGCTAACAGAGTCCCCCTGCTTCAAGTCTTTGTGCTAAGCTAGGCTAACAGAGTCCCCCTGCTTCAAGTCTTTGTGCTAAGCTGGGCTAACAGTTTCCCCCTTTTTTAAGTCTTTGTGCTAAGCTAGGCTAACAGTTTTGCCCTTCTTCTAGTCTTTGTGCTAAGCTAGGCTAACAGTTTCCCCCTTCTTTAAGTCTTTGTGCTAAGCTAGGCTAACAGTTTCCCCCTTCTTTAAGTCTTTGTGCTAAGCTAGGCTAACAGTTTCCCCCTTCTTTAAGTCTTTGTGCTAAGCTAGGCTAACAGAGTCCCCCTTCTTTAAGTCTTTGTGCTAAGCTAGGCTAACAGTTTTCCTCTCTGTACAGCAGATGCTCGCCTCCTCCCTGTCTGCAGTCATCAGAACCGTTTCAGTTCAGTTCAGACCGGTTTGGTCCGGTCCAGAATGGCAGCTGTGTTCAGACATCTGAGGATCATCCTCTGTGCCACAAAGTGTCTGCCGTCCCGCTGCTGCTCAGGCTTCATCTCCAGGGCGAGGTTCAGTAACTCAGACACCGATTGGCTGATTCACTGATTGATGATTTGACTAATGTATCGATTGATGGATGGTTCTCTCAGGTACATGAACCGGCTGAAGGAGGACGATGAGGCGTGCCTCGCAGCGCTGCAGAACGGTCACATTTTCCTGTTCCACCGTTTGTCTCCTCTGCTGCAACGCACAGAAAGAGGAACCCTCAAACCTGCACCCCTCGTTACCTCAGGTAGAGAACAGCAGAACCAAGAGGAGAACCATAGTTAGAGACAGATACGTACAGAACCACAGTACCACTGTGGTAGAGGTCTGTGAAAATAAACAGGTACAGAGTCCCAGGTGGAGAACTCAGACACACAGAAAGAGAACCACAAGTAGAGAACCAGATATACTCCGGATTAACCTTAATTAGAACCCAAGGTTCAGAAAGTACAGAATCTTGGGATGTTCACTGACAAAAATGTCATAGAAGCTCGGATAGAGAACGTGTTTCATGTTCTAACACTCTGGATGTTTTGTGGTCCAGATGTGCAGTCAGTCCTGCAAAGACTCTCTTCAGATGGATCCCTGCTGAAGAGATCGGTTCTGATTGGCTGTTCTAAACAGAACCAGGCTCTGTTCTGTCTGGACGTTGGTAAGAACATGTAACACTGAAATTACTGTGGCTGTGGCCTCTGTTCAGTGTGGTTAGCTCTTCACTGACTGTTGGTTCTGTTCTGATGTTGTAGGAGAACTGGATCAGGTGGCAGTAGAAGAACAGTGTGAGGGAAACTTTATGGACCTGAGGAAATCTTTGTTTCTGCTGACAGGAGCAGAGGCGCATCTACTGGCCAAGGTAAGGCATTGCAACAGGACTCTCATTGTCTCTCCAAAGTCGTTTAGGATTATCAAACACTTTTACTTTGAAAATCCTGCAGAAATATCAAATCTCTAAGCACAAAGACTTGATCACAGCTGCACAAGCCGTCTCCAGTGTGTACTTTGGATTGTCTGTATGTTTCATCCATATACTGATCTTGATCCTGATCCGGTCTGTCCCTCAGGGTAAGGCTCTGCTGCGCTGGCATCAAACCAACAGATTCTGTAGCGCTACAGGTCAGCCCACCCACCGCAACCAGGCGGGTAGTCAGAGAGTCTGCAGCAGCAGCGGCATCGTCTACTATCCTTTGGTAAACCAGATCCAGAGCAGATCACATCTAAAGCATATCTGACACTAATCTAAACGAGACTTGAACCAGATCTGCACTTGATCTATAACAAGCACATACATCTGAACCGATCTGACTAGTTTCTAGGTGGTTTCTGAGTGGTCTAACTGGTTCCTTAAGGGTCTTACTGGTTTCTCCCGGTGCTCCGGCAGATGTCCCCGGTGGTGATCGTGCTGGTTTCTGATGGGAAGCGGTGTTTGTTGGGCCGCCAGTCGTCGTTTCCTCGGGGGATGTACAGTGCTCTGGCCGGCTTCTGTGACATGGGTCAGACTCACCTGTTTTAATTGATTACCTGTTTGCTCACCTGGTTTCCTGTCTGTATCCTTGTTTGACCTACCTGTTTGTCTGCTTGTCCCAGGTGAGTCTCTGGAGGAGGCTCTGTGCAGGGAGGTGGCAGAGGAGGTGGGTTTGGAGCTTCAGAGCATCTCCTACAGCTCCTCACAGCACTGGCCTTTCCCTCACAGCTCCCTCATGCTGGGCTGCCACGCCTCTGTCAGCCCCGCCCACACTCAGGTGAGCTCTGCGTATACTGCGTATTCTGATCAGTGATGTAATCCCCACCTTAACCTTGACTAAATGTCAGAACCCAACTCAAACCCTAACCCTAACCCTTGAAACATTATCGTCAGCAAATATATATATTTTCTGATTAACTCCTGTTTACCTCATAAACACCTTAATAACTTAACAATTAACTAATAATAAAGATTAAGGGAAACTTAATTTGTTAAGCGAGGGCATTTCAAATTAAAGCACAAATGAAGGGTTCTCCGTGATTTTGATTACCTTTGGTAAATTAAAAGGTAATTAATGTTATTTTAGTAAAACGATATCAATTAGAGTTAAGGATTTATTCAATTCAATTCAATTTTATTTGTAGAGCGCTTTTTACAATTGACATTGTCACAAAGCAGCTTTACACAACCAAAGAACAGTACATGAACAGTGAATGTGTATGAATCATAATAATCAGATTGTCCCTGATGAGCAAGCCGAGGGCGACGGTGCCAAAGAAAAAACTCCCTGAGAAGGCAACAGGAAGAAACCTTGAGAGGAACCAGACTCAACAGAGAACCCATCCTCATATGGGTGATTACATGCTGTGTAGGCAGCAGGCAGTCCAGTACAACAGTTAAAGTCTTTAAGTTAATGTGGAGTCCAGTTAGTTATTGCAGGCTCTGGTAGACTTGTAGGAAATTCCAGTCCTGGACTATCGAGTGTTGAGTCGAGACCTCAAAGATACAGCTTCCGACGTCCGCTGAGGCAAAGACCGACATCATAGTAGTGTGTGACCAACTCCAGTCTCCAAACGCATCCCATAGGGGCCATGCGGTGGATCCAAGCAACGAGATCTCCATCCAGACGTTAGGCACCAGGACAAGTTAGACAGGTCCAGAAGGCAAAGGGTGGAATGACGTGTAGCTTGACAGAGAGACAGGAAGAGGGAAATAGAGAGGGAGAGAAAGAGAGAGGACAGATGGCAGTTACATATGATCACAGTCAGATAAAGTTTGAGGTGAATGTATATTTAGAATAGTGCAGCAGGGACTCCGGCAGGACTAATTATGACAGCCTAACTAAAAGGGTGGGTTCAGAAGAAAACACAGACATGAGGGCGCACTGGGAGCAACCGAACACTTCACCATCAACAAACCTGAGTGATCAGTGAGAGTTGGGAAGACAGCATCTAAACATCCCAGTTCACCATAATGCTCTACGTCCATGAGTCCTTCCCAGATCTATTTACTCAACTGCTTGACTAAATAAATAGGTTTTCAGCCTAGACTTAAACAGTGAGACTGTGTCTGAGTCCCGAACGCTATTTGGAAGGCTATTCCATAACTTTGGAAAATTGAACATTTATGGAAACTAATTGTGTCAAAAATGTTCACCTTCATCCAGCTAATTAATAACTTAGTTATTAATTACTAAGTATTAAATGTTAAGTAAATACTTTAATAAATACTTTACTTTAAATTTAAATTGTTTATTAAGGGTTTTCAAAATAATGTAATGTTTAAGTTTAATTTAGCATGGTGAGAATCCATTATACACACAGAAAACAATTAATTAATTTGGTTGATAAGGAAAAAGTGAATCAGATATTTAAATGTATGTCGGTGTGTGTCATTATGTTTCCAAATTAAAAGAGATATTTGTATTAAATTTCTATAATATAATTATATACCATAAAAAGAGCTTCATAATTAACAGAGTTGTGAAACAAATCTTAAACATTCACATGTCAGTTGGGGAAGTTACGTGGTTATTCTGTGTCCCTTTATTTGTTTGTTAATGCCTTTTCAAATTAAGGTGTTTTGAGGGGTTTAAAAAAAACATTCAGTAGATCCCTTTGGGACAAACCAGACAAACACAGTTTAGAAAATTAGAGGGACACCCGAGCAGGTAGAAGTTGTCGTGTGACCTGCTGTTTCCTGTGCAGTTACAGGTGGACCACACAGAACTGGAAGACGCTCGCTGGTTCAGCCTGGAGGAAGTCACCTCCGCCTTGAAGGTGAAGACTCCCCCCAGCAGAGGCGACCCCCCCATCCTGTGGCTTCCACCAAAACAAGCCATCGCCCACCGCCTTATCACTGAGTGGGTGCAGAGTAAGGTTCAGAACTCAGAGTGCTGAGAACCAGAGCCCAAGACGAGGCAGACTAAAGCTGAACGGGGTTTAGCTTTTTGTCTGTGCCCCAGAACTCCAGTAGTGTCAGATTGTGGATCTGGTTCTGACTGGATCAACACAGTTCATTGTTCGTTTTAAAATATTTTTCCTGTAAACACTTTGTGCCTGTAGCCGTCGTCTTCTCAAAGTGATAAAGTAACGTGGACGCAGAAGTGAAATGTGACGATGTCACTGGTGCTTTTTACTGTTTCAACATGTCTGAATGTTCTGATAATTTAAATAATGTCCTGCTCTCAGTGAGGAGACAAACTGAATGGCAGCAGGACAGAAAATGAAAAAGTGATGAGTTGATAAACAACAACATGAGAGACTTTAAACCACATGCTGCAGTTTCCTCATAACAATCGTTTCTCCTGTTCGTTTCTCCTGTGTCGACGGCAAACTTTTATGATGAGTGAGAAACTGAATCTGCCTTTCCTGTATCATGGTGCCTTAATCCGACATCAGCTGTGTCTCCGTTATGTCTCTGGATGGTTTTAATGTTTTCAAATTTACTGTTTAATCTCTTATCTGTGTTAATGGTAATAGATTCTCACAGGAAATGACTGCTCAGACTGTATAAATCAGTATTTAACCAACTGTAAAACACAGCATCTACCTCTGAGTGATTTTACTTTGTTTTTGAATTAAAGTGAAAAACATTAATCACATCTGATACTGAGACATTTTCATATTTCAGCTGCTGTTTTCTTCATCCGGATCTTAAAAAAGAACTTGATGTAATATACTGTAAATACAGAACTGGGAGCTGATTTTTTTATGTCTGTCATGGTTTATAGGAACAGAGAAATGGTTTCAATGTGCTTCTGGTAGGAATCAAATCCAGAGTTTGCTTCGTTTCCCTGAGGCTTCAGTTATATAGATAACTGACAAACTCATTAGTTCTCTGGCTGTAATCAAGTAACAATCAGTTCAGACTGAGAACAATTTTAAAAGTTTGTTTCCAGCCGACAAAGATGCAGACTGGACTAACTGACACAGTCAGAGATTCTTTCTATGTCAACAGGTTGGTTCATATTAAAAACCGGTTGAAATATTTCTGCTAATGAAGTGTTATCAAGTTACAACAACAGTTATTTTTCAGGGGAAATCACCCCCAAACTTTATACTGTTTTATATATTATAAATATTCAGCTAAATCAACAACTCATTAATGCACCAGTGCTTTTATAATTATTTTAGATTCTTCTTTCTTTTCTCATCTTTTATCTACCACCATTAAGGGGCTCAGTCTGTATGACAAGGATTGAGAATTTTTCTGTACTTTTACTCAGGTAGTATTTTCAGTAAAGTGTATTTGTTTGTAGTAATCAACATTGTTGTATCCCTGCTTAATTTAATGAGAAACTAACCAGTTTTTTATGTTATTCTAGTTTTTAATTTTTTATACGTTTTTGCATCAAACTTTTTAACCTGAACCTGAGCTATTAACAATATCAGACACAGTAAAATCTCTGTGATTATGGGATGTAAAGAGAAACAGAGGACACTGCAAAGCAGGAAGTGAAGGTCACCGCACACACTACACATCCCAGAATGCACTGCAGCAAACTTTGCAGGAATGTTGTACCTTCAAGATTCAAGATTCAAAAAACTTTATGAATCTCAGAGGGAAATAGTTTTGCCTCATTACAGTTGTTCTCAACATAGACAGAATATCGCTTTATATTAAAACTGAGACTGAGTAGACATACAGTTAAGTACATAAAATAAAGGAGGTTATCAGTAATAGCATAAACATAAATGAAAGTAAGAGCAGTAACAATTGTTTTAATAGAGAGAAACACTGAAATTCTTTAAAGAAGAATTTGTTTCCTGTTCGACCCGGAAGAGAAAGACAAACACTTCCTCCAGGTTCTGACTCCACTAGTTTGTTTTTAGCCAGCTGCTGCCACGTTACTTTGCTCTCTAGTTCGGGTTTTACGGCTTTAATCTTCTAAAAACCGAACCAGGACTAACGGAGCTCCTTAGATGTTCTCCGCAGGGCGGGAAGAAGGAGGTGCCGTTAGCCGTTAGCCGTGGTTGTCCCGGGTCCGGCGGCGGCGGTTAGCGGCAGGATGAGCTCCTCCGTCGGCCTGCACACTCAGCTGGCCGCCGTCATGGAGTCTCTGGTCCACGCCGCAGTAGCGGAGCTTAAAAAGCTGGTGGAGGAAAACTCCTTTCCCCGTCTCAGCCTGCAGGTCCGGACCGGCGGCTCGGGGAGCAAGGCCGCAGAGGAGCTGCCTCTGCCGGCCAAAGTGCAGGCCGAGGGTCGGGAGAAGACGGTGAGGAGCGGGACGCTGGAGAGCTGGTCCTTGGTGGTTCTTAGAAATATGTCTTTCTCTTTGTGGTAAATTATAATTATAGTAACATTTAAAATGTAAAATGCTAGTTTGTAATTTTTCCTCTGTGGTTTAATAAGATTTAATGTCTAAATAAAATATCTGACAACAAAACATAAAATATTAAAATAAATCCAGGTTTATTACATCTGATCTAAGTAAAATGTACTCTACAGAAAAATCTCATTTTAATTAAGAAGCTGACAGTGACACTAATATTACTGCATTAAAAGTGAAAAATATAAATAATTAATATTTGCTGATATTTTGTTATTGATTGATTGATGAATCTTCATAGTTTCTTCTCAGACGAATGTGTGAATGCTCATTTTTTAGTTTGGTGTTTTCAATTCTGTTCTCTGACTTCGTATCTTCTGTGATTTTCAGAGCTTTTAAATCATAATTCATCAGAATGTTGACTGGTTATCTTCTTTAATATTGAAAATAAACTGGCCTCAATTTCTCTGGCCTCAGGTGCGGTTTGCCTCCATCATGGAGACTCTGGGCAACGAGGCTCTGGGGAAGATCATCAACATCGTGGACAAAGCCAAAATGTTGGTGGAGCTGGAGTCTGGGACAGGGGGCAAGAGACCACAGACCAGTATCCTCAACATCCTCAATACAGCACGAGTTGGTGCGAACACAGACCTATCACACTTCTAAAACTGCTGTACAATATTTTATTCAAATATAAAATATTCTTACAATTATATCATTTTATACAAAGTCACTAAGCGAAAATTAAATTTCATGATTTGATGTCATTTCATAAAGCACAAGTCAGAAATACACAGGGCTAAATAAAACCTGAAGTCCTCCAAGTTCAACTCACAACAAATAAACACAATTTAACATTCAGATTCACACGAATCCTTATAGCATTTTTCTTCCTTAAATTGACAGTTTTTGTAATGGGAGTCTTGAGTCACATTAATGACAGTTTGTTTGTTACAGAAGTTGAACACTCCTATGGAGTCCGACCCCCAAGCTCCGATAAGGATAAGTTGCCTCAGGTAAGACCCTTTATCTGCCGGCTCACATGTCCATCAGTGGTGCATTCACTGACCCCACTGATGTCTGTACAACGTGTCACTGCAGAACAGAGCAGATGAGGATGGAGTGGAAACACCGTTTGTTCTGGCAGTCACCGTTAAAGACGAACACGGGAACATCGACCTGGGAGCCATCGCCGAGAGTGAGTGTTTGATCTGTCACATCACAACCTGTTTGCTAGAACATTTACCACTTCCTCTCTCTTTTACAATAAAGCCTCCAGTATTTCTTAGCACTTAAGGCTTTTATGCTGAAGGTGTTAAGAGGAAGTGAAGTGTTGGAGCAGCTTAATGCTCTGAAGACTAAAAACAAGACAGATATATGGAATAAATATTACTAATGATTTATGTTAGTTAAAATCTCAGTATGTTTAGACTCTGTGTGAACAGCAATTTTAAGTCTTAAAGGAGCAGTCTGTCATTTTAGAGAGCTTAGCACAAAGACTGGAACCAAAGGGAAGCTGTTAGCTTAGATCAGTCAAAGTAATCTAAATGAATCAGTCAGAACTTACACAGAGCTTCACAGGTGAAACTAATTGGACAAACAAAAGATGAGCTACATGTGACCGAAGTCAATGAAATCTGAGGATAAATTCCACACGTGTGGTAACGTGTAGCCACAAACATGTATAAACAACCTCATAAAATGTTTTTAGTGAGAAAAATCCACCTTCCTATAACTGTCTGTTTTCTGATCTCTGACCCTCCTGAGGCTCTGGTCCCTGTTCTTAAGGAGGACCCTCAGAAACCTGCTGTTCTCCTTCCAAGTGTCTGTTTACCATGTTGTGTTTTCTGTCTCTGCAGGAGCTCGAGTTGAAGCAATGCAGCCGGTTCCTCTTGAGCTCCAGCAGCAGTCGACCAAAGTCTCCAGCTCCCCGGAGTTCATCCTGCAGAGCGTCACCTGGAAGTACTTCATGTGCACGGCGTGCGGGAAATCCTTCACGTCCCAGAGCAACTTGAAGTCTCACTATCGTATCCACACTGGGGAGAAGCCGTTCTCCTGCAGCGAGTGTGGCCGAGCTTTTCGCCAGCGGCAGAGCATGCAAAGCCACATGCGCACGCACACGGGCGAGCGTCCCTACGAGTGTCCACAGTGCGGGAAGTGTTTCTCCAAACAGGCACAGCTCAAAACGCACTCCATCATCCACACCGGGGAAAAGCCGTACGGCTGCGAAGTGTGCGGCCGCCGCTTTAACCTGCTGCAGAACCTGCACCGCCACGCACACACACACACCGGTAAGAAGTTGTTTGTCTGTAATGTGTGCGGGAAAGGCTTCACCCGCGCCATCACGCTGAAAACTCACCAGCTCATCCACACCGGGCAGAAACCGTTCGAGTGCGGGCAGTGCCCCAAAACCTTCCGACACGTTGTCAACCTGAAGAACCACCAGAGGATCCACAGCGGCGTGCGGCCCTTCAGCTGCGACATCTGCGGGAAGAGCTTTCGCCAATCAGTGAACCTGAAGATCCACCGCAGGATCCACACGGGCGAGCGGCCGTTCAGCTGTCAGGAGTGCGGCAAGACGTTCAGCCAGCAGAGCAGCCTGATCTCACACGGCCGCACACACTCCAAAGAGAAGCCGTTCCACTGCGACTCCTGCGACAAGAAGTTCAACAATGCCAACAGCCTGAAGCTGCACATGCGCATCCACACCGGAGAGAAACCGTATGGCTGCGACATCTGCGGCAAGACCTTTAGCCAGGGCAGCCACCTGAGGACACACAAGAGACACGTGCATGCAGGTGGCAAGCAATTCATCTGTGACAAGTGTGGGAAGAGATACTCGGACCAACGGAACCTGAAGCTGCACAAGTGCGGCTACGCATGAATGTAATGACACGGCCAACGACTGGTTCCTTCTTTAGCCAGAATGTGTGCAGGAAAATGTACAGTTTCCTCAACAGAGTTTGGTCTGTTTGAAATTTTTATATTGGAGTAAAATTACAGTTTTCGCAGTGAAGTTTGGCATATTAAGAGAAAACCAGACTTCAATTCCACAGGAGTAAAATTTACTTTCTTCATTGGAGTCTGGTGCATTCAGAGCTTTTTCAATGGAGTTTGGTCTCAGAGAGCACCAACTGCAAATTTAAATACTGCAATAAAATGTAAAGTTTCTTCAGTGAACTTTCTAAAATGTTTAGAATAAAATTTATATTTTCTTTCATGGAGTTTGGAATATTCAGCAATTTTTTTATCTGAATAAAATTGACATGGTCCTCCATTGAAGTTTGGAACAATCGGAGGAAAAGTTGTGAAATGTACACGTTTAGGTCGTATTCGTTCAAATTGTTGAACAGAAAGTCAGGCAGGTGTTGAAGTGGGCGGAGCCTCTAGTTTTAACACTACGGTACCCACAAGCCTCAGTAGCCGTTGCTATGGAGACGACTCCATCAGGAATGAGACATAATATTTTATTTGGTTGATAAATTAGTTCATAAACAAAGTTCTACAAAGATCTAAATTTGAATTCAGAGGCTCTCTGGTTGGATGGTTCTGTGAGTAGTGCTTTCTGGGACTTGTAGTTCAGTACAGTTTTATACAGTGTTATGAACAGTACCGACAGAATAAAAAATATAGAAATCATTTTTTGATGTTTAAAATGTTGTTAAAATACAGTTAAAAAAAAGTCATAATGCCTACATGTACATTTAGATTATAATTATTATTAGATTATTTACACGGTACAAGGCAGGGTAAGGAGGAAGCGGCGATCTTTCCACTACACTATCTGTGTGTTTCCATAATGATAAAGGACATAAATCAAAAATGTTGGTGTTTAGTTTTAGTTACTTATTTTATTATCTATTGAATTTACCTTCAAAGTGAAACATCTTTAACAGAAACCTTAATCTTTTATTTATCAGTTTGGAACTTGGAATAAATGTAGTAACGTCACAGCTGCAGGAGATGAATCGCTGTCTCCCGTCAGGAAGCTCCGGAGGGGACCACGGTGGGGACCACGGTGGGGACCACGCTGGGTTCACCGAGGAGCAGCAGCCAAAGCCGGGGTCGTTTGCGAGAAGAGATCCGGAAATTAGCGAGCTTTGCCTTCACAATAAAACCTGAAACATAACTGTACCGGGTAAATTAGACCTACCTTCAAAGTAAAATCCAAATACTGTTTTTAAACCATTAATAGCAGAACAATGTATTATCTTCTATAGACAGGATACTAATGCTAATTAACTAATACATAAAAATCCGATAGCTCCGAGAAAGATGTGAAGGTGTCACGTGAGCTCTACATCATTCTGGCTCACAGAAGGGGGATTTGACCTCTGACCTCCACGAGGTCAGCTCAGAGGGCGAGGCCTTCACAGCGGAGTCGATCCCCCACACCACTGCTCCTTATTCCAGGAACAAGCTATGATTCAATAACCTGCCAAACTGCGAGCAAGGTAACTTGTTTAGGAAATCTGTCCTAGTACACAACATACACAGCACTGCCATCTAGTGGTCCGGGGTATAACAACACAAAATGAACCTCAGAATTTGAGTGAAGCAGCTGAACTCATCGATGGCTCGTTTTTTATAATAATTAAATTTTAAATCTCTGAACTCGTTTTTTATCCAGGGTTTTAGTCTGCTTTTTAAAAACTGAACTGTTTTATTCAAATCTTTCTGCGTCTTACTCTTACTTACTTTGGAAAGATCCTGCATCATTTGGTATCATAAGAACAATTCAACATCTTATTTCCATCATAAAAAACACATTTTAATAATTAAATCGTTTGTGAAAATTTTTAAATTTAAATTTTAAATTAATGAGTTCATTTTCATTAACACACGTTCACTTTTATACTACAGTAACTCAGAGTACCGATGTTTTTAGTTACTCTCCGGTGAAGTTCAGTGCTGTTCAGGTTCTTTCGTCCTCCTGCCGCTGGTGTCGCTGTGGTTTCCCACATGAGGTCAACTGGTTACCGTTTCCGGGTCACCGGTCTGAACCCGCCTCTCTCAGCAACACGCGTGTTGAAACAAATGCTGCTTCTCCACCAAAACACACCGACACAGTCCATCACAGTGGCCGAGCAGGTTTGATCAAACGTCGGGTTGAAGCTGCGGTCGTACCGACATGGGTCCGGTAAGTCCACACCGGAGAGTTGAAAAGAGGAGAAACTGGACTTCATCACACTTACATGAACGTTCCGAGCCGAGCCGGTTCGTGTTCAGACCAAGCTGCGGTTCTAGTTATGGAAAACTGGGTACCACCTAGAGCCAGACTCCATAAAGAAATCTGCGAATTTAACGTTTCCAAACGCGCGTTTAGCGTTAAATTCAATAGCAGAGCACTTTGAAAAGACCGGAAACTGAAAATAATTATCTGTTTTTCTATTAAATGAACCCCAGAGAAGAATTTCGTGATTTAGAACTTTATCAAATTGCCTGTTACGGGACTACATAGAGAAATCCGTGAATTTGAAGTTTCATTAATATTTCATGAATTATTTTTAATCGGAGAGCATTATGCTTTTTAATTTAACATTTTACTGAATTTCAAAGTGTAGTCTGTTTACCCAGATCTCCATGCTAACACTGATGAAAGTGCTATTTAATAAAACCCACAGTACAACTAGAAGCTGGGCTTTCTATATGAAGCTTTGCCAGACTCCATAGAGAAATCAGCTAATTTAATTTTCCGTGTATTCCTGTAACATACACTGATAAGTCCAACCTGCAACACCCTTACACAAAGAGAAACAGAAAATGATCATTGTTCTGTAAATGCTCAGTTTAAGTCTTAACATTCCACAGCCAGAATCCATAGAGAAATGTGGAAATTTAAAGTTTTCATGTTTACAGGTGAAACTACTTATTTGTCATGCTGAACATAGTACAGTGGCAAGTCAAGTCGAGAAGCTTTATTGTCATTCCAACCACATATAGCTGAAGCAGTACATAGTAAAATGAGACAACGTTTCTCCAGAACCATGGTGCTACATAAGATGGTAACAAGACAGAACATGGGGCTGAGGACTGCTAAGTTGTCCTAGCCACATAAAGTGCATCCTGTGCAACCTAGTGCAAACAGAGCAAGAACACAGAGCAAGGTTCACATACTTTTTCCACCATGCACTGTGAATGTTTACATGTTATGTAAAAAAAAAAAAAAACATGAAAACATATAATGTTTGTGTACTATTATTTTCAGCAGACTGTGTTTTTGTATTGTTGTGAGTTAGATGAAGATCAGAGCACATTTTATGACCAATTAATGAAGAAAACAATGAAATTTCCAAAAGGTTCATAAAGTTTTTCTTGCCACTGTATAAAGATATCCGAGCTGTACGTACAAATAATGAATGGAGGTGTATAATCCAACATCTTGTCTAAAGGTTACTTCTTTTGGATTCATTTATTATTCATTCATCGTCATAAATTACAGAGAAAGTGTTTCAGGTTGTTTTTAGTCTCTGGCTTCCAGCGTTTGTGTGAACTGTTGATAAAACACGTCATTAACCTTGTGCAGCGACCTTTGACTGACCTGTGGGAACCTCTCTTTCTCTTCACTCATTGCAGCCACGGTCAAAGAAGCGCCGGCCAACGTTCCGCCGCCTGCTGAAGACGAGCGGCGTCAAGCTGGAGAACAAACTGAAGAACCGTCAGCTAAAGCAGCAGAACGTCGCCAAGAAGCAGCGCAAAGAGCAGAAGAAGCTGAGACAGGCGGTGAAGGATGCTGTCATCAGGACGCCACGTCCACTTGAGACGTACAGGAGGAGACCAGGTGAGAGTACGATGGTGGAAAGTTTCCATCTTTAAAGAAACAACGAGCTCTTGCTGTGTGCGTACTCAGGTTCATGTTTGATGCAGGAGAATAATTTAAAATGACTTTCAGTTTTTTAAAGCTCGCTTTCTTCCCTCCGTTAGAAGTGTAGTGGATGTAGTGAGGATTCTTCCACAACTTAAAGGGTCACTCACCTGCACAACATTTCAAATCTGCTGCTCACAGTTTCTCACCTGTCCCCGCAGATGAAGAGGAGGGTGAGGAGGAGTTCCTGGAGACTCTGCCGACGGACATGATGGAGGACGGCGACCTGCAGCAGATGACGGCCATGGCCCGGCAGGCATCCTTCATCACCAGAGACCTGTCGTCATGGTAATGCCAACACAAACACGCCTTGAATTGTTTTTGTGGTGGATTGAGGTGAGATGTAGACAGGCTATGACTGAGGTGTGTTTGTTCTGTGTGCCGGGACGTCCCAGTGGGCCGGTGCACGGAGGTAAGAAGCGCACCTCGGACGTGGTTCGGAGTTACGAGAAGGTTCCCAGGAAGATGGCGAGGACGGAGGAGAAGGAGGTCATCCACCTGCTGCCTATCAAGGACAGGACGGGGGTCATCCCACAGAGCGTAGAGAGAGGTCAAATTAATATCAATGAATCGATTAATTAATGATCGAGTGATCGGTTCACTGACTGTAGAGTAAACGTCACTTCTGCTGCTTCTGTTTGAAGTCGTCAATAAGCCGTCGGAGGACGAAGAAGAGGAGGACGAGGGTCCTGCCGACGAGCCGGAGGAGGTGGAGAACGGTAAGAACAGAACCTTCAGACCAGCTGCTCAGTGATGGACAAATGTCCAACGTTCGACTGTTGTTCTGACTGTAAATCTGCACTCACCAGGTTGTTCATAACCTTGGACCTCCACTGAAGGTGGTGTGTTTCATGGGTTAGAGTTGAGATTAGTTTCAGCTGAACTTGACTCCAGAACTGTTGGTTTCAGCTGTTGCCGGTTTTGGTTGTTTTGGTTTTTCCACTCTGGATTTGTTGGTTTTGGGACTTGTTGGACTTGTTGTGGTGTTGATGTGGTTGTAATGTGTCCTCTTGTGCAGAGGGGGAGCCATGGAGTCTTGCTGGGCTGTCAGCGGCAGAGAGAGAGCAGCTTCGTGCACAGAAGATAAACCAGATGAAGCTGCGCATCGCCAGCCTGGGATCAGCCATCATCTCGGACCCTGTCCATAATGTAAGTCTGGATTCTGGTCCAGGATCAGATGCACTGTTTAAAGGTCCAGTCTGTGTAATTTGACTGTGTATGATCAGATTAAGAGGCTAAAGGAGCTCCGTGGGATGCTGATGGAGTCGGACCCCTGTGTGGCCGTGACCATCAGGAAGCTGGTGATGGTTTCTCTGATGGAGATCTTTAAAGATGTCGCCCCCACCTACAGAATACGACCTCTGACCCCTGCAGAGAAAGCCGTCAAGGTACACTGCACAATTTATATGGGATGTACCAAAGTTTGACTGAGAAGTTTCAGACCTGCCTGTTCTTATTGTTGGTTTGTCCTGCAGGTGAAGAAGGAAACTCAGCAGCTCCGAGAGTTCGAAGAAGGTTTGGTGAGTCAGTACAAGTTCTACCTGGAGGATCTGGAGCAGACCATCAAAGGTACAAAACCACAGCGACACTCAACGACACACAGCACGTCTGAACAGATGGTTTCAGTTTCACTGCTCCTCCCGGATCTTACGCATTATCTTATCTTCAGACTGGAAGCAGAAGAAGAAGAAGCGCAGTCAGGCCGTGGGTTTCCAGTCGTACCGTAGCTTGGCTGAAGTTTCCGCCCGTTGCCTGTGTGAGTTGCTGCTCGCTCTGCCTCACTTCAACTTCCACAACAACATCATTGTTGCTCTTGTGCCTCTGATGAACGACCCCGTGAAGAAGGTGAGAGAGTCTGTGATTGATCAGGTACATCACCCGCCTGTCACAGGTGTCGGGAATGTGCTGTGATGCGTTCAGGTGTCTGTTACAGGTGTCGGGAATGTGCTGTGATGCGTTCAGGTGTCTGTTACAGGTGTCGGGAATGTGCTGTGATGCGTTCAGGTGTCTGTTACAGGTGTCGGGAATGTGCTGTGATGCGTTCAGGTGTCTGTTACAGGTGTTGGGGAATGTGCTGTGATGCATTCAGGTGTCTGTTACAGGTGTCGGGAATGTGCTGTGATGCATTCAGGTGTCTGTTACAGGTGTCGGGAATGTGCTGTGATGCGTTCAAAAAGCTCTTTCACCAGGACAAACTGGGTGAGGCTTCGTTGGCCACCGTTCGCGTCATCTCTGGTCTTGTCAAGAGCCTCAACTACAACGTCAGACCTGAGGTAACGAGTCAAACCTTTACTTTAACAAAACCTTACTTGAACACCTCTTTCCCGTCATGGATTATTGAGATGTAGCCCCTCCACCCCACAGCTGCTGAGGACGCTGCTGAGTCTGAGGATTAAGGAGGTGGAGATGAAGAAGGACATAGAGGACACGGCACCAAAGAAGAAGTTCATGAACAACAAAGAGAAGAAGAAGCAGCTGTCGAGGATGCAGAGGAAGGTTTGTTTGTTTGATGAAATTATAATATCTCATCAAAATTCAGCATCATGGTGGAATCTCTGCTGGAACATAGTACACAGTCTGATCCTGAAGTTTGACTTTAAGATTTAGAAATAGAACAAATTTCAGACTCTTGTGTGCGGCTTTGACCATGTAAACGTCTTTTATGGTGAAGAAGGTCGTTGTCTCCAAACCACGTCTCAGGCTGGTAAACTTGGCGTTTGGAGACTTTAGAGACCACTCGTCCACTGACAGAGTTTCAGGCCTTAGTGTGACGTTCTGTTATTGAGCGGTCGATTGTGATCTATGTGTGTCCAGTGGAAGAAGGCGGAGGAGAAGCTGGATAAGGAGCTGCTGGAGGCTGAAGCTTCAGAGAGCAAAGAGAAGAAGATCAAGCTGGTGAGTTGAAAGCTGATCAAACATTGCAGCACAGTAATCACTGAGATTAAACTCTTCCTCCTCCTCTTCCTCAGCACACAGAGACTCTGAACATCGTCTTCCTCATCTACTTCAGGATTCTAAAGAAGGCTCAGAAGTCTGTTCTTCTTCCTGCTGTTCTCGAGGGACTGGCCAAGTACGACACACGCTAAGTACCGTAGTTTTCTGGAGTAGTACTTTAGTAGTATTGTAATGCTCACTCTGATGTCACTTCCTATCAGTTTTTCTCATCTGATCAACCTGGAGTTCTTCGACGACCTGCTGAATGTGCTGCAAAGCCTCATCCAATCAGGAGTGAGTATTTCAGTATTCCAATCAGTGCAGCTTCATAAACTGATCGATTGATTATTGACTGGTCATATTGATCATGCTGCTGTGACCTCTCCAGGATTTGACCAATCGGGAGACTCTCCACTGCATCCAGGCTGTCTTCACCATCCTATCAGGACAAGGTCAGGGACAGGGCAGATCATGAAATCAACAACATTTTATTTTGAAAGGATGCATGAATATCCTGACCACTGTTAAACTGACATGAATCAATAAGCTTCTTTATGTTGATCTTTGTTTGTGCATCAGGTGACGTCTTGAACATCGACCCTCTCAACTTTTACTCTCAGCTCTACAGGATGCTGCCGCGGCTGCACGCAGGTCAGAGACCGCTGGACGTCACTTGAGCAGTATTTTAGTAGGAAGAGCAGTTTTTACTTTGAGAATGGAAACGTTAATGACTCTTATCCTGTCTGAGACAGGGGCACCCAATGATGACATCATCATCGTTCTGCGGTGTCTGGATGCCATGCTGACCCGCCGCAGGAAGCAGGTGACCCTGCAGAGGGCGATGGCGTTTGTCAAACGACTGAGCACGCTCAGTCTTCATGTGCTGCCCAACGCCAGCGTGGGAATCCTCGCCGCCAACAGAGCTGCTGTGCACGTGAGTCCGACAGTGTGACTGCTGCAAAACCTGGTTCAGGCTTCATGTGGTTCAGCTGCTGACTGAACCTCAGATAGATCAGTAAACTAACCGGCTCCTGTTTGTTTATCACACTTGTTCGTGTCAGTCGTTCCCCAAGTGTGACTTCCTGCTGGACAACGAGGTTCAGGGCAGCGGGTTCTACCTGCCGGAGCTCGAGGAACCTGAACACTGCAACGCTCAGAACACAGCTCTGTGGGAGCTACACACACTGCAGGTACACACACACACACACACACACACACACACACTCTCTCTCTCTCTCTCTCTCTCTCTCTCTCTCTCTCTCTCTCTCTCTCTCTCTCTCTCCTCTCTCTCTCTCTCTCTCTCTCTCCTCTCTCTCTCTCTCTCTCACACGTTGTCTTACTCTCTCTCTCACTCTCTCTATAGAGACATTACCATCCGGTGGTGCGGCAGTTTGCGGTCCACCTGAGTCGTGGAGCTCCCAGTGAAGGATCAGCAGCTCTTGGTGTGAAGCTGAGCCGCAGGTAGAACCAACAGAACCGTAAAGTTTCCTCCACTGACAAATGATTTGACGGCGTCTTTATTTGTCCCGTGTAGAACAGTTATGACCGAATGAATCTGATGTCAAACTGGTTTGTGTCTTTGTTGATGCCTTGTGCAGGTCTCCAGTGGAGCTGTTTGGTGATTACAGTGTTAAAGACATGAACTTTAACCCTCCAGTAGCACCGCCCGCCACGAAGAAGAAGGTACAAGAATCAAACGCACCTTCACATGTTCTGTCTCCAATCAGCTGATTTCTGAGTTTTTAATCTTGATTTGTCCACAGGATCGATTCACCGTCGGAGCAACGCTGCTTGACGCTGAACTGCAGAGTCGAGTGCAGAGTGTGCTTACCTCATGCGAGGAGGCGGACCTGGACTTCACCACAGTGGCACAGCACACGCACACAAACATCGGGACTTTGCCTTCAAAATAAAAGCCCACACAATATTTCTGCCTTATAAGACGATGACTGTGTCAAATTTGTCTCTTGATGCCAGGGACTGAGCTGGAGCACGGTCTCTACAAGTGTTGATCAAGTAGAGATTATACCAGGTGATACTGGCTTAATGCTAATGTTCCGTCTCTCTGGGTCGAAAAGCAGTGGTCATGATGCCTAGTTCCTGGCTTCCCAAACTTCTCTCTTTAATCTAAAAAGTTTTTATAAGTCGCTTTGAAGCAGAGACAATTTTACTTTCTGATTGTTATTGAAGATATAAAACGATGCAGTATTTTATAAAAACACCAACAAGAAATGTCTGAAAATGAATACTGTATTTGTAACGTGTTTTTTTTCCATTGATCCTGTCCCATATCAAACACACAAGAAGCTTTAGTTACTCAAATTGTTCCACATGTTTTCAACCATAATTAATATGAGTGAAATATTACTGATCCGAGCCACTCCAGAAATGCTCCTGCCAGCAATACAGTCACATTTACATTTTACTGATCAAATCCTATTATGTTGTTCATGCTAAAGAATATTGGACCTAGATCCTATAGTACAGTGGTCCCCAACCCCCAGGATGCGGACCAGCACTGTTCCATGGGTCAATTGATACCGGGCCGCACATGTCTGATCTACACATCTACCTTCTTAAAGGGGCAGCTCCAGTCGGTAACACATCACATATTACCGCTAACTGAAACCCCCAAGCTAACAAAATGAACAAAAAACAAACATCTTTGGAAAGTTTCTTTGCGCAGGGTAAAGAGCCAGTCAGGAGCCAGAAGAAGAGCCTATGACTTCACAGAAAAAGAAAGCTGCATTTCACAGACAGTGCCAGGATTCCTACTGTAAATATGGATTTATTGCGACAGGTTGATCCCACGCATCAAGCCAGCTCTGCAGAATATGCGGCGACCGGCTCTCTAATGAGACAACAAAGCCTTTAAAACTGCTTCCCCACTTCATTTTGATCGGCAAAAATCTAA
This sequence comes from Anabas testudineus, assembly GCF_900324465.2. Lineage (NCBI taxonomy): Eukaryota > Metazoa > Chordata > Actinopteri > Anabantiformes > Anabantidae > Anabas > Anabas testudineus. Next base: position 18,326,130 of record NC_046628.1, on the reverse strand, counting down.
TTTTGATCAGAAAACCCCTATATATTTAGAAATACCAGTTTTATTCTGGTCGTATCATTTTATTTTGTTGTATTTATCCATTACACCTTAAAGGCTGGTTCGTGAAAATATTGTCTGACATTAAACTGGTCCGTGGCACAAAAAATGTTGGGGACTGCTGGTGTAGAACATGCGTATCGTTAGTAAGACCAGGACTCTAATCGAACCACATGCTGGAGAATAAAGTGTTCCCGCTGTGGCCTCTAAAACCAAATGGGCTTTCACTCAGGATCCTCGATGATCATCGTAAAGCTTCAGCTCCTGAAGCAGCTCACCCAGAGCCGACAGATATCCATCATTGTTCGTGTCGTTTTCCAGAGCGTTCTCATAATTTTCCACTGCTCTCTTCAGCTCCCCCTTAGCTTTAGCCACTGCTCCCAGGATGCCATGGGCCGCAGCATCTCTGTGGTTGTCTTGAAGTCGTTGGCCTGCAATCAGCTCCAGTTTCTACAGGGAAAGAACTCCGGATTATTGATAATGGTTAAGTTGACCTGATGAAACGGGCATAAAAAATGAGAAGCTGACAGACCCTCATGCAGCGTTTCCCCTCTGATGTGGTGGCACTGATCTGCAGACCCTGTTAAACAGTAGAATTCTCTTTATAATATTTTCACTAGTCATATTGTCAGTGAGCAGAGCAGGTCATGTCCTGAGAACTGAGTCAGCTATACCTTGGTGTAGTAGGTGACGGCCCGGTCTCTCTGGAGAATGTGATAGTGGCAGAACTCAGCACAGCACCGATAGATAAACTGACGGATGTTGTCAGGCTCTTGCTCTACCTTCTCCAACACCTCCGTAAACATCTCCCGAGCTCTGCACAGGGGCACAGATTGGATTTGTTGTCACTAACACCCAGAAGGTGAATCAATGGCCTAAAGGTTTGAAGTTTACATTTAGAGAAGACATGCTACAGTCATGTAGCATGTCACAAAACCTGACATGCTCCACTCACAAAACGTGAGTTTTTTGTGAGTGGAGCCCCATCATCCACTCACAAAACCTGTGTGAGTGGATGATGGGGCTCAGGGATATGATATAGATAGATAAATAGATGATATATCACTATATCAGTACTTGTAAGTTTGTTTTGAAATGTTTGTGATCAGACAGATATCAGTTAAGCCGCTTTTCAAAAAAAAAAAATCAGCACATACAGCTTCAGTACCTTCCTATGTCATATTCCTCGGCGTACCCCAGGACCAGCATAGCCTTGGTGTGGTTTAAGGTGCTCTTCAACCTGAGTGCTTCCTCTAGGTGCGAGATACAGAGACGCCTCCAATGCTGCACCTCTAGACAGGAGGAGTATCACGTGTTATCAGTGTGGAGCAAGTTATTTGAAAACAAACCAGTTCCTCATTACTCAATGAACGACCACAGAGCCGCAAACAACATCATACAACATAAAAAACAACACTCCAAACTGATTTCTTATGATATACTACATGTCAGTACCATGTAAAATATAAAATATACTGTTCTATACAGTAGAGTATAGTAACGCAGTGTCACAGACATGCATAATATGTACATACTCAATATAAGATATTCATTATGTTTTGGAGGGACATTGCTGTTCACTGAAGATGTTGGAATTTCTGCATGTACTTGATGCTATGTTCACCTCAATGTGATAAACAGCATACCTTTATTGGGAGCAAAAGTATTGGAACAGATAGTTGTAAAGTAAAGTACAAATTTATATTTGGTTTCAAATCCCAGTAACTGTATCAATCCCGTGAATCACTGACCCCAAACTGTTGGTTTCATGTTTTGATTTACTTTCCCAGACTCTTGCTGCAGCCTCCTTCAGGTGTTGTTTGTTTTGGGGATTTCTTCCTTTAATTCCTTCAGCAGGTGAATCACATGTTCAGTGGGGATAAGGTCTGGTGACTGACTTGTTCAGCCAAAAGAGGAGATAAAAGCCACTGACATCAAGACAAAAAGGCACTTTACATTTCATGGAGGGTTTCACCCCGAATCCAGCACCCCAAGACTATATGCTAAGTGGGAGGAAGAAGGCCGAGGACTAGTGAGCCACTATCAAGGAGGAAACAACAGAGGTCCATGATTACATCAGGAACATGGCCTCAGCTGATGACATGCTTAGTAAAGACTGCACCCCCGGCTGATATTGAGAATTTCCTACTAGTGACTGTAAGATAGCAGAGAGGCTCTAAGTACAGGATCAGGCTAGGGTCAACCACACCGAGGTGCAGGCCACAGTGGTTCCCTTGGTAATCAAAACACTGGGAGAGTGTCTGCAGTAGACCTCTGTCCAGACGAGAGCAGTCCTAGGAACAGCTAAGATACTGGGGGAGCAGGGAGTTTTGTTTTTTTACTTTTTACTTTTTTATGATAGACACAGCACAGAGACACTAAACCTAGCAGCACAGGAGCAGGCTCTGAGTACAAGATCAATAGAGGCTGGGATCTACCCTGGGATGCCCCTGAAACAATCCAGCACATAACAGCAGGATGCAAGATGCTGGCAGGCAGGGCGTACATGGAACGCCATAACCAAGTGGCCGGCATAGTGTACAGGAACCCTCTCAAGCCCACCCCCATCCCCTCGTACATGGTATATGCAGTATAAATAACAAAATACAATAATCTTTGTCGCGCACACACACAAAGCATCTAAGGTTCCAGCATCAATTGTTGTACCGGTGCCCAAACTTTGTTAGTTTAGTTTGGTTTCAACCTTAATCTCGTTCTAATCTTCTCCATCATATTTACATTCTTTACTCTTTATTTCCATTGTGAAACTGGGAGGCTGCAGCCTTAGCCAAGCAGTCCCATAGTATATGTGTGAGATCTCCCACTATCCCACAGTCTCTCCAGCACAGATCAGATGCTCTGCATTATTAATATCCATCATAATAATAACTAGAGTTCTATCACATTTTTACTTTCCAAACAACTGTTGGTCTACTTGTCAATCTATGTCTATCTAAGGTTTCATCCCACTCTTCAGCTTCTCTAATAACAGTTGCTTCTAGTTCCCATTTTCCTTTGACCTCCATATTATTTTCTATATAATCATGTTGTAGTGATTAGTACATTTTTCTTTGTTTCTGTAAATAACACACAGCTCCTCCAGCTGATGGTTTTTTGCATAAATTATCCCATTCTTATGCGTCTTAAGATTCAATTGTTCACTCAATTGTAGATATTTATAAAAATCATGTCAAACTCTTGTTTAAGTTGCTCAAACGACTTTAGAACTTCACCTCTGAAGAGTTGTGCTATGTATATTAACCTCTCAGTCGTTAGGGTTAGTTACCATCTTAGTTGATGGTATAAAATCTGGATTTTGTGGCCCTACACAGACTCCGATTTGGTGTTTTTTCTTTAAATTAATGTCCATATTTCCATTGTTCCAACAATGCATTCATTATTAATCTTATACCTTTTCTATTTGTTCCAGTCACACAATGCAGTGATTCAAGTGGTGTTTTTGGACACACACTTTGCTCCACCATAGACGGTGGCCCTAATTTGGGCAAAATCAACCCCCTATTTTTGGGGCTTATATTTAAGTCTTGCCTTCTTATTCTGCCATAAAAACTTAATATATTTTTGTCAAGCCTTTTAAAAGTTGCACTAGGAATCATAATAAGCAAAGACTGGAAAAGAAACAATAGCCTTGGCAAGATATTCATGGTTATTGTTTCTATTCTCCCTTTTAAAGTCAAAGGTAAAATCTCCCACCTCTCCAAGTTCAACCTAACCTCGCCTATTAACTTTCCATAATTTGCCTCATATAGATAGTAAAATCTTTGCTGCTTGTTGTTGTCTTATTGCCTGCTGTTCTTTTCTCTCTTCTCTTTCCACTCACCCCAACCGGTCGAGGCAGATGGCCGCCCACTATGAGCCTGGTTCTGCTGGAGGTTTCTTCCTCTAAAGGGAGTTTTTCCTCTCCACTGTTGCCTAAAGCTTGCTCAAATGGGATTGTTGGGTTTTCTATATCATTTTTTGTATAATTATTCTCTGTAAGGCCTTAAATACTGTAAAGTGCCTTGAGATAACTTCTGTTGTGAATTGGCGCTATACAAATAAAACTGAATTGAATTGAAAACCGGTATTGTACGGACTACTCACATATGTCAACAAGTCATCTGCTAATAATAATAAGTCCTCACGCTTACCCTGCCTGTACCTTGTACCTCACTTGTTAGTGGCTTTAGATAAAAGCTTCTGAAAAATGACTAAATGTAAATGTTTATGATCTATCCTAGTAGAGTATAGTACAGTGTGTATACCTCTTTCAGGTTTTGGTCGTAGCTTTAACAGTTTGTCCTTCTTCTCCTTGTAGCAAAGAGCCAGCTGATGGTGGATGAAAGCTGACTGGCTGTTCTTCTCCAGTATGGTCTTCAGCAGACGAATTGAGGTATCCAGATGATCCTAGAACAGGATTTCTAAAGTTAATTGACACATAAAAACATGAAACCTGCAGACCTGGTGCTCTGTTGTGTGACTGCCTGGTGTCTTTTCATTCCATTTCCTGCCCTCGACCTCCAGACGTTTTACAGTGAACATTGTGAGACTGAGAGTATAGAACTATCAGAGAGCATCATCATTGTATTCATGGTATATTGGGTTCAGTAAATGTCGTCCTTTGTCAGGACTATTTCTTCGGTGAAAGATACTTTTGTTTGTTGCTTTGAACTTGGTTCCCCCTGAGTTACACTATTACATATTTGTGTCACTCTTTCAGTTATTTCGTAATGATAAATTATTTCACTTTATTGAAGTTTGGGATTTCTGACTTTGGTTCAGAGACTGGGGTGAGCGGCCTTTTTAAAATCTAACCCTGTTAGACAGTACGTTCAACAGAGTGTAGCTGGCTTTTTCAGTAACACAGCTTTTTATTTAAATTGTGATGTAAGGAGCAATCACCAGACCTGCTTGACACTGACAGAACCAACTCAGTACTTATGCAAAATGTGACCTTCTGCTGAGCTGAAGAGTTGTAGGACTCTGCTCTGTGATGGTTAGTAACCATGTCCTCACTCACTCTGCTGCTTCATCTTTACCATTAGTGTAGATCAGATGTTTTGCCAAAATGGAAACCCTGCCTTATTGTAACAGTTCCGGATCCAAGTAAGACCAATTAGAAAAGACTATGTCCAACCTGGTTTCATGAACCTTCATTCCAGCTTCACATTTGTTGTGATAAATGTGAAACATATTTTGTAGTTCTCCTTTTTCCCATCGAATCTAAGAAGACAGTGTTTGCAGATACCTGCTTGCGAAGATATTTGGCTACATAGCGAATCACTTGAGAATCATCAGGTCCAATCTCCAGCGCTCTCTCCACCAGACCTTCGGCCTCTTGGGGTTTCTGATAGTACAACAGCATCAGAGCCAGCATGGACAGCAGGATGGCATCGTCAGGGTTGATCTCCAAGGCTAGGCGAAGCTGTTTGGTGGCTGGTGACTCCTCAGTAATTGTTTGTGTCTGTTGGCTGATGGAAAGTACCTCTTCTGTGCGATAGAGGGCGATAGCATAGCCTTTGTTCCATTCGTATTTGTCAGGCTGCAGCTCCAGGGCTCTGCGGAAACAGTCGATGGCTTTGCTGTAATAGGACTTGGACAACTTGAGGTAGGTCCAGGCCTTTTCTCCATACACCTCTGGGTGGAGGTCAGTGGAGGAATCAACCGGATACTTCACCTGCAGAGAGCAACATGACATAGTTTAAAAGAAAAAAAGTCCCTTTCAGCCTTGTGGTTTTTGTCTTCACTGTTAGTGGTGCTTGAAGCTGGGAACAGCTGTTGATGCCATATCTTGAGTTGATGAGTTAATTTTATCTTGAGAAACCAAAATCCATTTTCTCAACGGTTCACATCTGTCTTTTGTAGCCTCTGCTGCTCTTTTAGCACCTTTCAGATGAGAAGTGGAAAGCTATTTGCTAATAACCAATACAGAAACATCAACATCAACCAGGTAGAAAACTGAACGGGATGGTTCAGGGGAGACAAGTGGGTTTCCCCCTGTTGTTTTGCCCAACTTAGCTAAACAAATCTGTACAGACCAGAATATCCTGGACCCTCTTGTAGTAGCTCTGTGACTGTGTGTAGAGTCCTCTGTGGTATTTCAGCCAGGCCAGGTCTCCGTACGTCACGATGAGGCGAAGCTCACTGTCCTCACCGTAACACTCTATGGTCTTCTGCTCTGATTGGCTGAGAAGTGTCTCCGCCTTCTTTGGCCAACCCTGAAGATACCTAAGGACAGGTTAGAAAGACATGAGTCTGACTGTTTGCTGGTTTGCTGGAAATGCTTGTCCAAAAGTGGCATGGCAATATTCTTTATATATGCTGCTTCTACTATTTTATTATTATGTGCTAGTTTCTGCGTTTAGTCATTAGATAACTGAATCTCGACATCTCGACAACCAGCTGCACCATGCGTCAAATCCCCAGAACAACAGCAGCTGCTTGCTGGATCAACAAGTATTTGTACATGGACATCCTTCTTAGAAAAACATCAATAGTGTCTCGCAGAAATGTCTATCTGCTGTTTTTCTGCATTTGAGCTCAACAGCGCAGCCTCCTGTACCTCACATAAGCCAGGAACCTGTAGTAGTGGGCCACAGTCCCCGGCTCTCCTAGCTCCACGTCTATATCGTGCTGCAGCTGCTTGCTGAGGTCATCCAGCTTCAAGTCTTCCTTCTTCAGTTCCCAAGTGAAGCGACTCTGCAGCTGCTGCAGCATGGAGAGCAGATCTTTGCCTGTATCACTGCAACAAAAACACAAATTACACCAATCGCACATCTGCATGTTCCCTTATTTCCTTTCACTTACTACAGCGTGCATGAGTTGTCCATGATTCATTCCAGACAAATATTTCAGTGTTCTGAGGTTTTTCTGATTATTTATTTTGCAGGATTATAAGACTTAGACACGATTTATTCTAGAAGCTAGATGCAAGGCAAGAAAACTGGCTGGAGAGCAGTATGCAAACTGTCAATCTGGCAGAGCCCTGGCAACTGAGGCAGGTTTAAATAGCAGCAGAGGGGCACAGGTGAAACCAGTAATGGTGACTGTGTGAAGCTGGGGACTGGAAAATGGAGGGAGACACAAAAAACATCAAAATAATATAAGATAAGATAAGAAAACCTTTATTTGTCCCACAATGGGAAAATTGCATTGTTGCAAAAGCAAAGTACAAGTACACAACTGAGTCCCATGAGTAGCAAAGATGTAGGAGAAATAAGAAATTAAAGTGGTATAAATATGTCCCAATGGGTATGTACAGTATATGGATATCAATGGATCAATAAACAAATACAGTAGTGACTACTGTATATCACGATTACAGCAGATGGAAGCCAAATGTACAGTGTTAGTGTTCGTGGTAGAGTCTGACTGCAGCAGGAAGAAAAGATGTGGGCATGTCTCCCTCACACAGCGAGGGTGGATCAGCCTGTCACTGAGCTGCTCTCCAGGGCAGACAGGGTGTCCTGCAGGGGGTGAGACTCGTGGTCCAGCATAGATGCTAGTTTAGCCTGGACCCTTCTGGCCCCCCCCCCTTTCTTACTGAGTCCAGAGGACAACCCAGGACAGAGCTGGAGTTCACGGGACAGGAATTACAAAACTCTGATCTTGACAGGAACTCTGTAGCTAACTTTGCTTTGCATGGAAGTCTCATCATTAACATGCACAAAGTGGAATCTATCTGATAGATATGATTTAAACCAGCCGGGTGCTGATCCTTTAACCCCGATCACATGTTCCAGTCTATGGTCCAACTGTCTCTGACTCTGCATGAGAAATTCAGGAAGTAATTTTTTTACAGACAACTGTTTAAATCTCACAGGTTTCTTGCTGTTTGCGATTTGGAAACGTTTTATCAGGCTCCCAGTGTCCCAGGGAGTCACCAGAGTGATGCTGACTTGTGACTCATTCTTATCAACCCATCTAGTCTCTCATTCAGATTTGGCAGCTACTAAAATGACAGTGTTCAGAATGATTTGATCAAAATTCCCTCCAGTAGAACTTGCTTCCCCAGCCAGCGGTTTATTAAACATACTTGTTCAGACCTGCAGGGACTCCGTCCTGTGCTGCAGAAGAAACACACCTGTGAAGTGGGAGAAAACTGTACACTCATGTATGTTTTGTCAGTTTAGTCTAGAAACAGAAGAATCATTTTCACATAGACAAATAGAGACACAGGAGGAGGATTTGTCTTTCAAACTTCAACCTGTCAAAACAAACTTTCATTCTGACATCTGAACAACTTAAAAACAGCTGCCAAAGCATTTTGCAAAAGAAATTAAGAAAAGTCAGGAATAATCTCACGTCATGTTAGGATCCTCAGGCTCTGAGCTTGAAATGATCTTCCTGTTGTGTCTGTGAGGAGCAGTGAAGTGATGAGAAGGAGTGAAACCAAATATAAAGTCAGAGACAGAGACGGAAAACAAGTGATGATGCCTTCAGGAACACATCAGGTTTCAGGTTCTTCTGTCTGCTCAGAGATTCCACAACAACTTTTACGAACATTTAATGGTTAATTTAGGTCTGCTCAGGGTACGTTAGGTGACAAACTGCATGCGTGGTGGTAAAGACAACAGCAGCCTCTGGCATCAATATTCCTGCTCACTTCAGTTGTTAGCTAAGGACCCGAATGACACCACTGTGTCACTACTTTCCTTTTTCTTACTGTGAAAGTTGTTGAGTTGAGTTCCCACAGTACATGAAAGCAGCATCACTCCCCGCCTTCTCTGTAGGTTTCACTCACTCGGCGTCTCCACTTGACTCTCTGTTTGTCCAGTCTCTTAACTCTTTTCATCACAACACAAACATGGAGTTAAACAGCAGCAGGTGACTGTAACACACACGATTAAAGCATTGTGAGAAACAGCAGGACTTGTTTAAATGAGCCTTTAATGCAGGTGATTTGTGTCCCAACAGGACAGTTAACAACAGGCTAGACTAATATCAGGGTATCAAACCAAGCTTAGATCTTAGATCACACTGAATAACAATTATATTACTTCTCATTTAAGTAAACAGGTACATCAGTGATTCTTCAGATTGCAATTAAACCAAGTTAAAGTGCATTCAGAGATATTATGGAAGTCATCACTGCAGCTCCATACGCAGCTCACAGAGCTCAGACAGGTACGTATCGTTGTCTTTGTCACAGTCCAGAGCTTTCTCATAAAACTCAGCAGCTTTCTTCTTGTTGCCCTCAGCTTTGGCCACCAGACCCAGCAGGCCGTAAGCCTGGCCGTTGTTCTCATCTGTGGAGAGACGTTGCTCTGCGATCCGCTTCAGCTTCTGGGATAACACACGAACATTTAATGGTTCATTTAGGTCTGCTCAGGGTACGTTACACTACATGTGTGGTGGTAAAGACAACAGCAGCCTCTGGCATCAATATTCCTGCTCACTACAGTTGTTAACTAAGGACCCGAATGACACCACTGTGTCACCACTTTCCCTTTTTCTTACTGTGAAAGTCCTGAAGTTTTGGACTTAAAAAATTACCCAAACAGATGAGGCAATATGTGGTGTGAACAATCTGGTTGAACAAACCCGCTGGCCCAGGTGAGGCAGCAGAACCAGAAACCAGTAAATATCACTTCCAGTCTGTCCTGTCCTGAAGGACAGAGGTTTCTTCAGTGACAACTCTACTACCAAGCTTTCCTTTCTACCATGACCCAGTGGTCCACATGTACCAGGCAGCATCTAAACCTGTCCTACCTCATCTCAGCCAATTGAACTTTGTCTGTGCTGACCGTCTGATTTGGTGCTCAACAACAACCAAGGTTTAGACTGTTTCGTCTGTGAAGAATGGGACTGTCTGAACTTAACTACTTTACAGCTCAGTAAAACCTGATGCTCACCTTAGCACATAGTTTCCACTCCCATGTTCTCGGTGGTAGTAGAACACCCTGAAGAAAAAGTAAAGTCCACAGGGAACACATCAGTTCAATACGGAGACAGTTTCAGTATTGCTCTCTGATATCAGCAGTCTGTTTCTCTAAATGTTGTTGAGTTTTATTCTGTTAAAACCAGAGTCGAGAGTGATCTTACCCTCTACACTTAGAGTAAAATACATTTTAAATCAGATCACACAGGCCAGCCTTTGCCAACACCCTTCTCCTGAAACCTACCTGGGTGTAGTGATCGATGGCCTTCTCCTCTTTTCTGTTGTGATAGAGATGAAAGTCACCGTAGCGCTGGTGGAAGATCTGACAAATGCCGTTGTCAGACTCTGATAACTTCTGCAAGCCCAGCTGGAACAGCTCTTCAGCCCTGAGAGAGAATTACTGATGATGATGAATTCAAGCATCAGTGAACGATGGACAGAGAAGGGGGTTGATGATGAATAGATAGCCATAAGTACCTGCTTAAGTTCTTTTCCTCTCCATACAGCAGTGCTAGGTCAACCAGTGCAAGGACAAATGAAGCTTTTATTTTGACAGCTTCCTCAAGATGTTGAATACTCTGATGCCTCCACTGCTTCACCTCTAGGGTAGTGCAGCAGAACACAGTTTGGTTTTCAGCAGTTTGTGGGGTAAGAAATTACCTACAGACCTGCATATGTGTGTGTACTTTGATTGTTGAAGGGCTTCCTGCTCTGTTCAGCTGTCTTCTTTTTCAGGTAGCACAGGGCCAGCTGGTGGTGGATGAAAGCAGACTGACTGGTCCTCTTCAGGCCTTGTTTTAGCAGATCAATAGACCGCTCAACTTCACCCTATGACAGACAGTCATATCATCTTAGGTCAAAAAGACAAAGTCACCTCGTCCTCACCCAGTGGCAGGCCTATGAGAGAATTTGGGTTTAGCCTGAAGAACCTGAGGTGTCACCCCAAGCAAGTGTGGTGTTGGTGCATCAAAAAGCTCAAACTGAATACTAAGATAGAGAAGACTTCTAACCCACCTGATGCCGAAAGTATTTAGCTATGTAGCGAGTGACATGAGGGTTGTCCGGGTCCAGCTTCAATGCCCTCTCTACCAGGCCCTCTGCCTCTTGATGATTCTGAGAGCCAGCCAGCTTCAGAACCAGCATTGACATCAGAACAGCATCATCAGGGTTGATGTCCAGGGCTCGACGAAGCTGATTGGTGGCTGGTGACTCCTCTGAGTCCTGGGATTGTTTTGCATCCTGCAAATGAGATTGGACAGTTTGCATAAAGCTGCACCAGTGATTCTGAACAAATCACAGATGTTCTCTCATCTCATCTCAGACCTAAAGCTTGATGTTATTGGAAAACTAACTGATTCAATGCGGTAGAGGGAAATAGCGAGTCCGGCGTTCCACTCGCTGTCATCAGGCTGCAGCTCCAGGGCTCTGCGGAAACAGTCAACAGCTTTGTGGTAGTAAGATCTGGAAAACTTGAGGTAGGTCCAGGCCTTTTCTCCAAACACCTCTGGGTGGAGAGCTGTCGTGGAACCAGCAGGAAACTTCAACTGTAGAGCAGGAAGGAAGGCCGTGTGAAGAAAGACACTACTGAGAAACTACAACTACACTAGTTTCTAGTTAGTTTAGATTTTGTCACTATTTGCTCTCAGGTAATTGAATTATTATTATTATTAACGAATATGCATTAATGAACTATAAGATAATAACTCTGCTGTTTACAGACCAGAACGTCCTGAACCCTCTTGTAGTAATTCTGTGACTGTGTGTAGTCTCCTCTGTGGTATTTCAGCCAGGCCAGGTCTCCGTACATCACGATGAGGCGAAGCTCACTCTCCTCATGATAATACTCTCTGGTCTTCTCCTCTGATTGGCTGAGAAGTGACTCCGCCTCCTCTGTTCGACCCTGAAGATACCTGAGGACAGAGAGCAGGTGTACAGGTGAAAATTACAAATCTCTTCGGGCAGTTCAGTCTAAAGGTTTGTGATCACGATAAAGTTTGTTCATCTTTGTCCTCGTTGCCTTTAAAGACCCTTCTGGCTGTTTTGTTCTGGTCTGTCGCGTATAGTTGAATAAAAAACTAACCTGGGTCAAGTCTCACAGTCAGTGAAGTAGCAGATGGAAGCTTGTAGGATGAAGAATGGACTTTTACTGCACTTACACATTCACACACTTGATGGAATAGGAGATGGAACAGCCAACCAGTTTCTGGAGCCACAGCTGCCTCTGAGGTTCTTAAAGAATCTTATCTCTTCACACTTTTGCACTAAAACTAACCTGTTTAATTCACAATGTACCAATAAATATATAAAATTAATTCTTAAAGAACAAACCAAACAGGAGTGAACACTTTAATTACTGTACCTCACATAAGCCAAGAAGCTGTATGAGCGGGCCAAGGCCCCCCGCTGTCCCAGCTTAAGCTCTATATGGTCCTGGAGTCGAGTACTGAGGTTTTCCAAGTCCATGTCTTCCGTCTTCAGATCCCAGGTGAAACGACTCTGCAGCTGCTGCAGCTGCATGCTTAGAGCGCTGCAACAGTCACTTCGGGAGAGTCACAAGCAAAAGCAGGTTTCTAATCTAACAATGTACCAGTGCGGCAAACAGACTTATATTTGAGGCTATGACAGAACCAGATGTAAAGTTTAGAGAATAAGGGAGACACTGTACTTCAACATATTATCTCGATTTCTCTACATTTATCCGTGAACAGAAAATAAAATGTTTGTCTGCAGCAATACACATGTTGAAATGTGACTCCAGCTACAGATGTGATCAGAACAGACAAACAAGATGCTGGAGCAAAGAAAAGAGTCAGATTAAACACACAGGTTGATTTCAATTAAGGAATCGTTGTTAAGAACGATCACATCCCATCATACAGTTACTGAAACTGAAGCCGACTGACCTCATGCCGAGATGTGAGGGTTCAGAGTCTTAGCTGAAAAAACACGTCATCTTTCCTCAGAATTACTGGAGAAATACTACTACTACTACTATAACTACTATTACTATTACTACTACCACAGCTGCTGCTTCTGCTCCTGACGACGATAACAAGTGAGAGGAGGACGACGAAGATGGAGTTTTACTGCTCTGTCATCTCAGACACTGAACTGAAACTAAGACCTGAGATCAAACAGAAGAAACGAAACTAAAACTGTCTAAATCTGACTAAAACCCTGAAATCGTTTAAGAAGATGGACTATGTGACAAGGAAATTTAAAAAAGATCAAAAAAAGATGAAGCAGTTTGCTCCACATACGCTTCGTTGATATTGTGACGTTGAGAAATGTTTGCCCAGCCACGTATGAAGTAATTTATTGTCTCTAGACAACCACCAGAGCGAGCGCTGTTTCCTGGACAACCACTGGTCCACACGTGTTTTCCTGCAGCTGTTCTGAATGAAACTAAACTAAATGTGAAATGGCCAGCTTCACTCCTAAGTTTAAAGGAAATGGAGATGATGGGCATTCATTTTATAAATAAAATAATATATGAGAGTGGAAACAGGATAATGTAACCTTTATTTTGTATTTCCTTCTACAAACCACTGTTCGTGCATTAAACTACAATGAGTACATTAAATTACAGTACACAACATGAATAATGAACAATGCGTCACAGTTGTTACCCTCTTGTTCTTCCTAGTAGAGGTCTGCCCTGGTCCAAAACTTTGGACCTGACATGACTTGGGACAGGACCAAGTAGACCCATGAAGACCTTGGTCTAGTAGACCCTAGTCCTGTTGTCTTCTGCTGTACCTACTTTTAAGATGACGTCTACATGAACATGACTGAATCCTAAAGAAGATCAGAAGCTCCAGAAATGAGCTGAAACACCTGGTGTTAAGACAGACTTAACACCAGGTGTTTCAGCTCATTTCTGCTCCCACTGAGCGTGTGTAGATCTATCTAGCCAAAATCTGATTCTTTGGATGGTCGCTGAAGACAAATTGTTTTTAGAAAGCATTCTTCAGGGTCATTGATCATCATCATGAAGCATCAGTCCAGCTCCATACGCAGCTCACACAGAGCTGACAGATACTCGTCGTTGTTCCTGTCTCTTTCCAGGGCTTTCTGGTAATATCCCACTGCTCTCCTCGGCTCACCCTCAGCTTTGGCCACTGCTCCCAGAATGCCATAAGCCACGGCATCTCTGGGGATGTTGCAGAGTCGTCGCTCCGCAATCAGCTTTAGTTTCTAAAAAGAAAACTGCAGATTAGTGGCTGATATTTGAAGTATAAGTGTTCAGTTGTGTATGTCAGATATGGAGGACTAATGATATAAAACCATATAGTTTGAGCTTTGATAATAATAATAATAAAAGTTAATTTACGTGGACTGGATTTTATGATGCCAAAAGAGTCTGACAGATTAAATGTTATTTTGTTCTATCGAAGCTGTAGGCTACCTAATGTGACCTCTGGAGGAAAAACAATAACTCATTTGAAACCTCGATCTATCATGAACAGCAGTGTGAAGCTGACAGACCTTCATGCAGTGCCTCCCCTCTGATGTGGTGGCACTGATTTTCAGACCCTGTTAAATGAAGAGAAGAGAAAACAGTAGAACAGTAGAGTTTTTCATCAACTCTCTGTCAGACATGATTAAAATCAGTGAGTAGAGTAGGTCGTGTACTGAGAAACTCAGACAGCTGTACCTTGGTGTAGAAGGCGATGGCCAGGTCTTTCTGGAAGATGTGATAGTGGCAGAACTCAGCGTAGCACCGATAGATAAACTGACGCATGCCTTCAGGTTCCTCCTCTACCGTCTCCAACACCTCCTTAAACATCTCCCGAGCTCTGCAGACACATTAAATTGGTTCACATTACCACTGAGAAACTGGATCAATGAACTGAAGTTGAAAAGCTGGAAGGACATGATTAGAAAGATTAGACACTAGATGTATTGTATGCACATTTACCTTAATTCATACACTTTATTCAAAACAACTTATAATTTTCATATAAATCAAGCAAGTAGTTAAATCAGCAAGAAGACATTAATTTAAACCCTAAATGCATCATAATATAAACTTGAGGAAGTGGAACTGTTTAAATGGAGGTGCCTGTTGTGAGAGATGTATTAATGATTTGTGTAAGAGCTGAGCTGAGTGTGTATGTGGGGATGTGGTCCAGCGTACAGGTGGTGTGTGTCACCGTTTCAGCCCGGCACCTGCCCAACTGTGGGTTTTCCGCCTCTATCTCTGGTCTCCCAGTCATTAATTGCATATTGGCTCCACCTGTGTTCCCCTTTCCCTACAAAACCTCTCCTTAGTTCCCTCCCCACTGTCAGATCATTGTCTATTCCCAGCCTGCTATCAGCCCTGCTCCTAGCCCTGCTTCTTTTGTGTAATTTTCTATAATAAATCCTGTTTCCATTCATCCCTGCCTCGTCCCTTTTCCCTAATTAGTGACAGTATGATGATTAAAGAGGAGCGTGGATTGCTGAAGAAACAATAATATGATGCAGGAGGTTGACAAACCAAACACTAATTGTTAGTGCGCAGGCGCGAGCCTTGCTGCAGCCGATTTACCGCTGTTCTCATCTTGTGATGTCTTTTTCTGTATTTTATCTTATTATTTTTATTCCTTTTGTGTAGATAAGTTACTAGCTTTGAAATTAAGTTCTACCCTCTCAGATCATGTTGTTCGAGAGAGTTTTTATCTCCGTTTTTACCTTTGGTTTCATACTCTCACTAATCCGAAAGACCGGAGCGCAACAGCTGCTCCATCACCATGGAGCCAGCTCTTTTGTTTACACCCGGGATCAGCTGATCTTACTGAGGACGGCCGGAGTAAAGGATCAAACTTTGTCCGGGACTTTAAACATCCCAGAAGAGATCAGAAGAAGGACAACGAGGGGATGTAGAGGAGGCAAAAAACAGCAAAAAGGAAATAAGGAACGGAGAAGAGCGATGTTCAGAGAGAAGGTGAGAAGATTCAAACCTCATCTCCCCTCTCTGATTATGGGTAATGTGAGATCACTGGACAATAAGATGGACGAACTGACAGCTCTGGTGAGGATGGAGAAAATCTTTACAGAGTGTAGTTTAATGTGTTTCACAGAGACATGGCTGCATGATGGTATTCCTGACTCCAGTGTTAATATAGACGGTTTTAGCACCGTGCGCTGGGACAGGAGGAGAGAGGAGAGTGGTAAGAGGAGAGGGGGGGGGGGTGATGTTCTCATTAACAACAGGTGGTGCCATCCTGGTCATGTCACTGTGAAAGAGCGGGTATGCAGCCCTAATATTGAACTTTTGGCTGTGGGACTTCGTCCATATTATTTACCCAGAGAGTTTTCTCACTCCATATTAACCACCGTCTACGTTCCTCCATCCGCTAACGCCGCTGCTGCGTGTGACGTCATTCAGACGGTCACCTCCAGCCTGCAGACCAGACACCCCGACGCCTTCTTTATGATCTCTGGAGACTTTAATCACGCCACCCTCAATAAGACACTTCCTACCTTTACCCAGTTTGTGAGCTGTCCCACCAGGGGGGAGAGGACATTGGACCTGATGTATGCTAATGTTAAAGATGCCTACAGCTCCACTGTCCTCCCCCCTCTGGGAAAGTCGGATCACAACCTGGTACATCTCATCCCACAATACACACCTTTGGTTCAGAGGCAGCCTGCCACCATTAAAACTGTAAAGAGGTGGACAGAGGGGGCACACCTTGCCCTGCAGGGATGCTTTGAAGAGACAGACTGGAAGTCTCTCTGTGAACCTCACGGTGAGGACATTGATGGACTGACAGACTGCATCTCTGACTACATTAATTTCTGTGTGGACACCCACGTACCCACAAAAACCATTTGCTGCTTCCCAAACAATAAGCCCTGGGTCACTCAAGACATCAAAGCCATCCTGAATGAAAAAAAGAAGGCATTCAGATCAGGAGACAGGGAGGCAGCAAGGAGGGTCCAGAGACTGCTGTCTGTCAAGATCAGGGAGGGGAAGGAGACTTACAGGAGAAAACTGGAACAGAGTCTTCAACAGAACAACGCCAGGGAGGTTTGGAGGGGCATGAGGACCATCACTGGCTACAAGTCCAGCAGCCAGGAGAATGTGGGGACAGTGGACCGAGCCAATGAATTTAATAATTTCTTCAATCGATTCCAGGCTGATCAACAGAGCCCACTTCAGTTCACCAACTGCTCCTCAGTCCCTCCCCCACACGACTCAGCCACCACCCTCACAGTCTCAGCTGAGCAGGTGAGAAGAGAGCTGCACAGGCTTCACCCCACAAAGGCTGCAGGTCCTGATGGAGTCAGCCCAAGGGTGCTGAAAGCCTGTGCTACTCAGCTATGTGTTGTTCTCCAACACATCTTCAATCTCAGCCTGCACCTGGAGAGAGTTCCTCTAGGGTGGAAAAAGTCGTGCCTGGTTCCAGTGAATAAGACGCCACGTCCCAGAGTCCTCAATGACTACAGACCAGTGGCTCTGACATCACACATCATGAAGGCTTTTGAGAGGCTGATCCTGGAGTCCCTCCGACCTCTGGTCAAACCCTCACTTGACCCCCTCCAGTTTGCTTATCAACCCCATATTGGAGTGGATGACGCCATCATACACCTTCTACATCGCACCTACACCCACCTGGACAAGCCTGGGGGCTTAGTGAGGATCATGTTTTTTGATTTCTCCAGTGCATTCAACACCATCCGGCCTGCACTGCTGGGAGAGAAATTAAAAAACATGCAGGTCAACACTCCCCTGATTTCCTGGATCATGGACTACCTCACTAACCGCCCACAGTACGTCCGCCTGCAGAACTGTGTGTCTAACACTGTGATCTGTAGCACAGGTGCTCCACAGGGGACAGTTCTGTCTCCATTCCTCTTCACCCTGTACACCTCAGACTTCAGGTACAACTCAGAGTCCTGTCATCTTCAGAAGTTCTCTGATGACTCTGCAGTTGTAGGATGTATTCAGGGTGGAGATGTCACAGAGTACCGTGGAGTGGTGGACAGTTTTGTTGACTGGTGTGGACTCAACCATCTGCAACTCAACATCAATAAAACAAAGGAGCTGGTGATGGACTTCAGGAAATCTGGGAGTCCTGTCATTCCTCTCTCTATACAGGGGGAGGAGGTGGAGGCTGTATCTGAGTACAAATACCTGGGAGTGTACTTGGACAACAAACTGGACTGGACTAAGAACTCATCAGTACTGTACAGAAAGGCTCAGAGCCGGATGTACTTCCTGAGGAGACTCAGGTCCTTCAACGTCTGCAGCACCATGCTGCGGATGTTTTATGAGTCTGTGGTGGCCAGTGTCATCTTCTATGCTGTGGTCTGCTGGGGCAGCAACATGAAGGTGGCAGACACTAACAGACTAAACAAGCTGATTAGGAGGGCTGGCTCTGTTCTGGGGGTGGAGCTGGACCCTCTACATGTTGTGGCTGAGAGGAGGATGCTGTCCAAACTCCTCTCAGTCCTGGACAATCCCTCCCACCCACTGCACAGTGTGTTGGCTGGACAGAGGAGCACGTTCAGCCAAAGACTTATTAACATTAAATGCTCCACAGAGCGCCACAGGAGATCCTTTCTACCTGTGGCCATCAATCTGTACAATTCCTCCCCCCTCTGTAAGGGGTTGGGGAAGTGAAACTGTCATATACTTGTGACCCAATTTCATTTATCTATTTTCTATTTTACATATTCTGTATATATATTGACTTTTTCAGTATTGATGTTATTGTGTATTTATGTTTGTGTATTTATGTTGGTGTTGGATCTTTCCTGGTTGTGGTTCCTTTTCTTTCTGTCTGTTTTGAGAACAATGGTAATGAGGCAAAACAATTTCCCTCTGGGATTAATAAAGTTTTTTGAATCTTGAATCTTGAATCTAATTCAGTCCTTGATGTTGTAAAATTGTTGTAAGATTGTTTCACGCTGGATAGTGTAGTGGTAAGATCACCCTCCCCCATGCTCAACTCAGTATATAGTTTTGTACAGTACAGTACAGACAGACTGCAGTACCTGTCTTTATCATTTTCCTCGGCGTACCCCAGGGCCAGAATAGCTTTGGGGTGGTTTAAGTTGTTCTTCAACTTGAGAGCTTCCTCCAGGTGGTGGATACAGAGACTCCTCCAATGCTGCACCTCTAGCAAAGTGGGATGTGGTGTTTTATGAGTGAGGAGCAAGTTTACTGAAACAGATCAGTTACTCTTTACTCACTGAATGAAAAGCTGCTCATTACACTGTACTATACTCATATACAGCTACATATCACAGAATAGTTCTGCACAGTTCAGTATACAAAAGTGCAGCCTAGTGTAGAAAGTAATGAAATAAGTCAATGTACAATAGTATATTTCAGTGTTTGTACCTCTTTCAGGACGTGGTTTTAAGGTTAATAAGTTGGTCTTCTTCCTCTTGTAGCACAGAGCCAGCTGGTGGTGGATGAAAGCTGACTGCCTGTTACATGTAGTCTTCAGTGTTCTCTGCAGCAGCTCAATTGATGGATCCAGCTGATCCTGGTCCAGGGACAGTTTTTAAAGTTAATCTCAGAAACCAGTATTTAAAGATTATGTGTGTTTCTGAAATTAAGTTGCTGTCTGGCTGTTACTGTCAGAAAGGAAGACACCTTAATCCACTACACAACACACTGAACCACTGTTCAGAAACCACTGGAGCTATGGAAGTAGATGACCCCTTAGATCCACTAGGAACACCACGTACACTACTACGCAGCTTGGACATTTGCGCTGAAAAGAATAAATCAGGGTAAAACTGCTAATCGTTTGGTGAGTTCTAAAGATTGACTCAACATGTTGCGATATTTTACTTTTTCCTATCTAAACTAAAAAGACAGTGTTTGCAGATACCTGCTTGCGAAGATATTTGGCTACATAGCGAATCACATGAGAATCATCAGGTCCAATCTCCAGCGCTCTCTCCACCAGACCTTCGGCCTCTTGGGGTTTCTGGTAGTACACCAGCTTCAGAGCCAGCATGGACAGCAGGATGGCATCATCAGGGTTGATCTCCAAGGCTCGGTGAAGCTGTTTGGTGGCTGGTGACTCTTCAGTAATTGTTTGTGTAATGTTCTGCAGATCAGAGCTCAGTTAAATTGGTTGGACTTCTTTAGTAAACTTAACTTTCAAGTTAAAGAAGCTGAAGGAAATTGAAGTGGGTTGATGATTTCATGAATTTCTTTACAAATAAAATCATAAGGAAAAAGGGGAAAAAGGGGAAAAAAGATCAGATTCTGAAGCATGGATGGACCCATATGTACAGCTCTAGATTCATTTGTAAGACCTTACTGGTACTTAGACTGCATCTTCCCCCGTAGATCATGCTGAGTTCATTTCAATAATTACTTCATCTAAACCATCAACATGTCTCTTAGACCCCATCCCGACTAGACTCCTCAAAGATATCTTACCTTTGATCAGCACAATATATGAGATCAGATCAATCTATCTTTACAAATAGGCTACGTACCACAGGCAAGTTGCTCTAACCAATCCAATCTGCCCTTTATCTCTAAAATTCTTCAAAAGGTAGTTTCTAAGCAGTTGTATGACCACTTGCGCAGTAATAACTTGTATGAAGATTTCCAGTCAGGATTTAGAGTACATCATAGTACAGAAACAGCACTGGTAAAGGTCACTAATGATCTTCTATTAGCATCAGACAATGGACTACTCTCTATACTCGTCAGGTTAGATCTTAGTGCTGCATTCGACACTATAGATCACAACATTTTATTACACAGACTGGAACATGTCATTGGAATCAAAGGAACAGCACTAGAGTGGTTTAAATCCGTATCTATCGGATAGATTTCAGTTTGTACACGTTAATGATGAGTCTTCGATGCACAGTAAAGTCAGCTATGGAGTTCCACAGGGATCTGTGCTCGGACCGACCCTCTTCACTCTATATATATGTATACTCCCTTAGGCAATATTATTAGGAAACACTCTAAACACTATAAATTTCCACTGTTATGCAGATGATACCCAGCTACACTTATCTATGAAACCAGAAGAAATTAATTAATTATTCAAACTTCAAGCTGCTTAAAAGACATAAAGGCCTGGATGTCCTCCAATTTCCTTCTTCTAAATCCAGACAAGACAAGAAGGTTATTTTGTCTCCTACGGATACACTGAGCTCCTCTCCTCGCCCCTTTCTTCTCGCTCGCTCAAATTCTGCCATTTCATGTCATTAACTTTGTGTCTCCTCTCTCCTGTAGTTTTGTTTCCTTCTCTCTGTCTCCCTCTCTCTCTGTTCTCCTCTGCAGGTATCCTCCTGTCCAGTTACTGGTCCTACCAACCTGTACACTGTTTTTGCTGCTTGTTGTTGTTTTTTGTTGCCTGCTGTTCTTTTCTCTCTCTCTCTCTCACCACTCACCACCGCCCACCCTGATCCTGGTTCTGCTGGAGGTTTCTTCCTCTAAAGGGAGTTTTTCTTTTCCTCGGTCTCCTGGTGCTGCTCAGTGAGGTTGTTGGGTTTTCTATATAACTCTGTATACAGTTATATTTTGTTTGTATATTCGTTGGTGACTTCTATTGTTATTTTGTGCTATATAAATTGAATTGAATTGTTTTGTCCTTTGTAGTGCTTCGTATTTGGTATAACTGAGGGCAACAGTAAATAAAATATTGACTACAAAGTCACTGTCATCACATAACAGTTAACTAACCTGGGGAAATGAATTTGTTAAATCGATGTTCAGCATGATAAAAGTCTACAGCTGTTTATTTATTGATCGATTGATCAGTCTGACTGAGTGATTGGCTGATAGAAAGTACCTCTTCTGTGCGATAGAGGGCGATAGCATAGCCTTTGTTCCATTCATATCTGTCAGGCTGCAGCTTCAGGGCTCTGCGGAAACAGTCGATGGCTTTGCTGTAATAGGACTTGGACAACTTGAGGTAGGTCCAGGCCTTTTCTCCATACACCTCTGGGTGGAGGTCAGTGGAGGAGTCAACCGGATACTTCACCTGCCGAGAGTGAGAAACAAGACATACATCTTCTCTTATCCACTTTTTGAACATGTTTCTGATTCTTTCTTTCTTTTAGAGCTGATTGGCTTTGTGGCATTTTGTGTCGAAGTCAGCTAAGAACTTCAATCATACTCTATTTTCAGTATTTAGAGTTTCAAACTACAGCGACCACAGACTGTTGAAGCAGTTTGCAGCTGAAGTCTTTATCCAACAAGACTAAACAAATATCGGGAGCCTAAGCGAAACCAGATTATGTTCCAATAATAAGAATTCCTCTCTGAACATGTTTAACATCACTAACAACTAAAGCTCTTCCAGCCTTGACACACAGTCTTAATTAATATTGTATTATAGTATTTGGTGTGTTTAGAGAGGTAAAGTAGGTATCTTATCTTAAATTTATCTTAAATAATTGTTTATTCACTACTTAGGTTTGTAGTGGTCTTTAAATAACTCAAATTCCCATGAGTCCTAGGCACTGACGACACGCAACAACAGTTCAACAGAAGTGGTGAGGCCACGAGTGAGTCAACCGTTCGCAGTAAGTTTTAGACACATCAGGACAGAGAGAACTGAACACTGCACATTTGTAGACGGGAATGGAAAAACCAGAATCAAATGTCTGAGAATCACCAAGGTTTAAACTTGTAATAGCCTGTTCTGTGGTTGTTGGTGACTCCACTTTGAATATGGAACAAAATCCGGACCTGCTTCGTTTTTTATTTTTTATTATTTTTTAAAGAGCTACAGGTTACTATAACTTCATGTTTCCTATTCTCATCAATGTGTCAGAGATGCCTGGAGGGAGTTTGATGAAATCCCTCACCCCTCAGGATGACTCCTGCCTCACCCCGTTCTCCTAGAGAATTTCAGCAGAAACATGTCAGAAACAGATCAGACGAAGCAGAAGCTTCTACTGTACAATAGCTCTGAGCAGGAACATTCTCCTCTGAGTGAACAACTCACAGATTCTTTTTTAACCTTTGGAAAAACCTTTCTGGAAATGGGTTTGTAATTTGCAGTTTTTTCCCTTCTTGTGTTTACAGACCAGAACGTCCTGGACTCTCTTGTAGAAGTTCTGCGACTGTGTGTAGTCTCCTCTGTGGTACTTCAGCCAGGCCAGGTCTCCGTACGTCACGATGAGACGAAGATCGCTCTCCTCACCGTAACACTCTCTGATCTTCTCCTCTGACTGGCTAAGAATTGATTCCGCCTCTTCTGGTCGACCCTGAAGATACCTGAGGACAGGTGAGGAGGTTTTTAAATCATCACTGACTGTGCTGGTCTAATAAATTAGATCTTTTGTTCAACTCTGTCACTAGGACAAATTCTGTTTCAGCTGAGCTTCATCTGTCTAAAGCTGTAGAAACTAAATTATATTTGCTCCCTTGTCATGCACAGACACGTGGGTAATGGTGTATTGATTTGAAGAACTGCTGAACTTCCCTTTTTTCTGCTCTTAGCTAGTTACAACATCACAGTGCTTACACACACACTTTACTGGAAAACAGACTGAAACAGCTTCTGTGTGGACACAGCTTCAGTCCTGTACCTGACATACGCCAGGAAGCAGCAGGAGTGGGCCACCGCCCTTTGCTGTCCCAGCTCCTGGTCTTCATCCTGCTGCTCCAGCTCCAGGTCTTCTTTCTTCAGATCCCAGGTGAAGTGACTTTGCAGCTGCTGCAGTCTAGAATACAGATCCTCGCCTGCATCACTGAAACACAAACACAAAATCTTCTTTATGTCCTTGATGTAAACTGCTCCTGCTTACAGCTGCTGCCACAAGTTGGAGCTGGTTGTTTCACTGCACTGTCAAACATTTAGATGTTCAGATTTTTCCTCCTATTTAGGCATTTTCAGACTTTTAGTGTTTTTCTGTTCTTGTTGTTTCTCTGTTTATTTGCTGTGTAAAACTTTATTCTGATGCTATTTGAATAAAATAATAATAAGATAAGATAATAAATGAAATGATGAAACTGAGAAATCCATTTGGAATTTAATGTCATCTTTGATTTGATTTTCCACAAACTAATTCTGACGCCTGAAGTAGTCATGAACAAAAAAAAAAACAGCTGAAACATTTAAGAGAAGAAATAAAGTAGAGTCAGTAACAAACTCACGTCATCCTCAGGTTTGGAGCTGTGAGCTGGGATCAAGTGTCCTGCTGTGAAGTGAAGCAGCATCAGTGATGAGAAGGAAAGAAACTAAACAGAAAGTAAGAGCTGACATCAGGAAATAAAACTAGTGATGCCTTCACTGTCTCCTCTGACATCCTGTTAGAAAAGAATTCCTCACAACTCACACAGACATCTTATTAAGACTCCACATGTTGTTGTCTGGTTATAGTGTCATATGTGTGTGTTTCATCTTGGACAGATGACAGATCAGGAACAGCAGCACTAACTAGGTCTGATAGGGTTTGATAACCTTTAAAATTAACTAGGGGGCTTGTGCACTTTATATTTATATTTTATTTTCAGATCATTTAAAAGTAATTAGAATTTAAATTTCTATAAAATCACAATTTGATTTTTGCTCTCAAAGTTTCTGTGAATCAACAGAACTCCCAGTGATGGTCTGATCCTCGTTAAAACCTGAGACATCTGTTCTGCCTGAATGAAGACCCAAGCATCCTCTCCGAGGAAGGCCTGGGGGGTAATCTTAGTAGTTGTTCCAGTTAAGAGTTTGGTGTTACGTGAGTCATCTGCATGACTTGTGATAATTTAACCATTGACCTAATTTAAGACGTGTCATTAATGATATTGTTCACCATTAATAAATGATCAAGTCACACATTTACATTTACATTTAGTCATTTAGCAGACTCTTTTATCCAAAGAGACTTACAAGTGAGGAACAAGGCAAAAAATCTAAGTCAAGGAGAAAAAACTGTGAAAACAGAAGAGTTTCTGTTTCAAGAGATGTGAGAACAAAAGTGCAAAGGAAGATGGTGAAGAGTTCTGTTTTCAGCAGTTTTTTAAATATTCAAGTGAGGTGGCTGAGCGTGCAGAGTTTGGCAGCTCATTCCACCATCGTGGGATCACTGAGCTGAACAGTTTTCCTTGGTGTCGACTGTGTGGTGCTGGTACCACCAGACGACGTTCCCTGGTTGAGCGCAGTGGACGGGAGGGGATGTAGACCTGAACGATTGAATTGAGATAAGATGGAGCTGTGGAGTTCACCACTCTGTAGGCAAGAGACAGAGCTTTGAACTTGATCCTTGCAGCCACAGGAAGCCAGTGCAAAGATCTGAAGAGCGGTGTGACATGAGACCTTTTTGGTTGATTGAAAACAAGGCGTGCTGCTGACTTTGGATCATCTGGAGGGGTTTGGTCGTGGATGCCGGTAAACCCATCAGCAGTGCATTGTAGTTTGTAGTCAAGACGAGATAAGATCAACGCCTGTACAATGAGTTGGGTCGTGTACTCCGTCAGGTAGGGTCTGATCTTTCTGATATTGTGGAGGTCATATCTACACGACTTAGAGACTGTGGCGATGTGTTCCATCTATCCACATTCTCCTCTAATCTGTCAAATGAAAACTTCTAAATGATTTAGATCTTCATGCACCATTGTCTGGGACATGAAAGAGGAAAAAGGTTTCATGGTAAAACGTACTGCTCTGGTTCCAGAATGAAGAGGCTGAAGAAATGAACATTTGTGTATCCAGAATAACAACAGTGATGATGATGGTGACTAGTAACTGATCACCTAAGGCCATAGTGACGGGATAATGTGTTAATGGTGAACAAGATGTATGGCACATCTTCAGCACTGATTCGAGTTATACATGAGTTAAACTTCAGTGAAGTGCACAATTTGTTCCCACACCGTAAAGTGTTACGTTGATTATTTATTGTTTGATGGTTGGTTTGTGTACTGATTGAAACTTAATGACAATCCAGCCACATGTGGTCAAATATCTGAAAAGCTAAACACTTTCCCATCAGCATCCACAGTACCATGAGCATCATTTTTATTAACAAATGTTTGCATGATAAAATCCCAAAGTTAGACAGTAACGGGATTGTGAGCATGTTAGTATTCATTATTTCAGGCATTGGCCCATATTTAATAAATGATATTTTACTTTAAACATCAAGTTGAGTTCCTGGATTGAATTTCACTCCACCCATGAATGTGGGTATATTTCTTTCCTTTGCGTTGTTGGAAGTGTGTTGCGTTGTCAGGTAGTCGCCATCATGTTTGACTGCAAAGACCATGTCACAACATGAAACTCAACTGTAAATTTTTTCCATTTTTAGATCAAGTTTCCATCAGAAAGTTTGTGGTTTGCTTTCAATTCGTTATGTTTATGTTTAATTCTATCAAAGTTTATGTTTTGCATTTTTGGACCAAATGACACAAAAATGTTTTATTGAATCAGTGTGAGGCTGGTAAAGAAAGAAAATGAAATAGACTTGTTGGGTCTAATGGCGTCACTTGAGTGGAACCTGCTGAAAAAAATTAAAATTGAGTTCATCTAAATGGTAATTGACATGTTAAAATTACACAGGTCAAACATGTAGATTGTAAATATACTATTCAAGTCAATATAACATCATTGAATTGAGGTGGCTCATACTTAATAATAATCTTGTGTTCATCAGAATTTAATTTAATTAGTTAAATTACCAAACTTTAAGTTCTAAATCTTAACGAAGCTTAACATGTTTGCTGTAAAACTAAAATAAGACAAATTGGAGGAAACTATTGACAAAATTTAAATTACAGTCAGTCTTTCATTTTTTGGAGTGAAGAACCCCAAGTTTCTTCCTGTGCGCCACTTTGGCTTCTTGAGTAGCAGCTTTGTTGTGTCACTGTGTGTTTGAACAGGTCAGTGACAAACAACAGGTTCAGAATTGTTTGCTGTGTCAATCAAATAATCACAAGAAACACTGAAGAGACCAGAAAAACAAAATACGATCACAGGTAAGACACAATAGATTCATCCAGAACTCCGTGACTGACTGAATCACAGGTTAGATGTCGTCTGTAGACAATAAGTGTTTAACCGAAAAACAATAATCCAAATACTGTGAAAGCAACTCGACTCTTTTTAAGGCAAAAACATGGAATCTATATATCATCATATACAGTTTATGATGTTGAAGGTGAACAGGAGGACTAGGTGTTGTTGATCCCACTGAGACTGAACAGAAACTCAGGCCTCAGATTCACACTGAAGAAATGAAACTGAACAGGAGTCTGATGATGCTTTCACTGCCCAGTCTGAAATCATGTAAAGGAGAGACCTACACTGTGTCTGCACTGAAAGAGAAGCATGATCGGCACGTTAGCAGAGCAACAGCTTCAGCTTCGATGCTGCATGTGTGTCAACACAGGAGGCATTCAGGTGCAGTACAAAGTGTAGCTTATCTGTGTTTTGGAAGTAGAAGAACTGTGGGTGATGTCAGGTAGAAAACCTTTAGTTTTAAAAAGAGAAGGAGTCATTTTTTATAGGTTCACAGTCTGATGCTGTGTGACAACTGTTCATCAGCTAAAACAGAATCAGACACAAACTCCTCAGTCATCGTGTTGCTGCTGTCGGCTCCACACTTCAATGATAACTTCACATTGATATGATTGTGTGAAGAGCAGGATGATGAGTTACTTTCACTGTGAGATTCTCCCAGTCATACTCCTAATCAGCCTTCTTCCCATCACCATCATCATCATCTTCCTCCTCTTATCACAATGAATCAGCCTCTGGACTCATCTGGATCAGTGCTGCGACTTTTCTCTGCTGAGTATCACGAATATTTCAACATGAGGTGAGTTGATTTCAGTCCTCAATAAAAAACAGGAACATAAAAAACTTCAAGTCAAACAAGTATTTTATTATTTTTATATTCTAGATGATTCATTTATCTACTTCTGCATGAACTATGTTATACTGTAGGTTCTGCTGCACAGTTTTGTTCTGTGGGTCTGGTTTTCATTTGTTTGTGCTGGAACTCACCTTCAATCTCGAGGTCTCATTTGATCTTATCTGAGTGATTGTGATATAAAAAGAGAAGATTCAGTTTATAGATGTTCTTCTTCTTCAGATGTTCTCTTTCTGTCCTTGCAGCAGTCATGCAGACACAGATCGCTTCACCTGGGATCTGAGGCAGGAAGACATGGACCTGGACGACCTGAGCAGGCAACTCCAAGATGCCAGAGAGCAGCAGGGTGAACAGTTCCATGCTTACAGCCACCTGGCTTATGTCAGGTACAGGACCATCACTGATTTGATTTATTCTGGCAGGTTCAAATCTAGCGGGGTGACAGTGCACAGACAGAACACCGTCAGCATTTGTCCACAAACAGACTTCATCAGCCACCTGCTTCCCGATGGTGACGTTTTCTCTTGATTCGAGGCTTCGGCCGACTGTAGACTGTTTCAAAAAACAGCTAAAGAGAATTAATGACACTGCTACTTTCTCCTTTTGATGTATGTTTGATATGTTTTATGCTTTGATTAACACACAAATGTAAAGTGTTTTACAAAGAAGCTAAATTATTATTATCATTATGCAAACGAAAACAAAGACTGTTTCAAACCCGACTGTTAACATGGCGCTGCTCTGATCTCGACCCCTTCACCACCAGCACAACAATTTAATCCAAGGAACCAGTTTCCACATTTCGTTTGTGACTTCTAGTGGGTCAGAACTAAATTTAAAAGTGGTTCCAACTGTGAATAACATGATTAGAAACACATGAAAAGTGTGATGCTCTGGTCCTAGTACAGTACTGAGGTGCTGACAGGTTCACAGTAGTAGGTTGGTGTCGGTAGGTGTAGGTTCTGCTCTGAGTCTGACTGAACACCACGTTCTATAAAATGATTCTAACAGCTCCCTGCTGTTAACAAACTACCCAGGGAAGAACTCAGGAAGGATTGTTCAGATTCCTATTCCTGTTCTGATCCTGACCACTGATCCATTAGTTCACTTCAGCCTCTGTCCTCCTCACCTGTCCTCAGGTATCTTCAGGGTCGACCAGAAGAGGCGGAATCAATTCTCAGCCAGTCAGAGGAGAAGATCAGAGAGTGTTACGGTGAGAAGAGCGATCTTCGTCTCATTGTGATGTACGGAGACCTGGCCTGGCTGAAGTACCACAGAGGAGACTACACACAGTCGCAGAACTACTACAAGAGAGTCCAGGACGTTCTGGTACAAAACACCAACAGCATCACCTGCGGGGCGGGAATGTAACTAAGTACATTACTAAGTACACTTTGATGGTGCATATACTCCACTACAGTTGTAGTTACCAGTTACTTTTAATTACCTAACTTAGCCTAACCTAACCTACTCTTTTTGGCGAGTGACTCCACTGAGGTGAAATATTTCATTATTTAATTAAATCTATTTAGGTATTCGGAACTCAATTAGTACTTCTTGCTTCAGATTATTAAATCAAATCATAGTTTGTTGATACTGTCTCAGTGGTTTTTCAGCCTTTACAGCCTTAGTCCTCAGTTCAGGATCCACTGGGATCACCTCTGAGCGTGATCAGCACACTGAAACACAGTTTACCTCCACGTGAGCTGCAGCAGATATTCAAAGGACACAGGTGTCATGTACATCATGACTGTAGCTGTTCTGATCACATCTTACAACATCTCTAACTCTGCAGTTTCAGCATCCCACTGGTTCCCCCGCTGTTCTCCACCCAGAGGTTTATGGAGAGAAGGCCTGGACCTTCCTCAAGTTCTCTGTATCCTACCACCACAAAGCCATCGACTGTTTCTGCAGAGCGCTGGAGCTGCAGCCTGATGCCAGCGAGTGGAACAAAGGCTACACAATAGCTCTGTACCGCACAGAACCGGTACGATTGCACGGCGTCGATTAGCATGTGTTAGTGGTCATTTTGTGCATTGTGTATCTTTGTAGTCAGTCTCTGCTGCAACTTGGTTTCACAGAGAAATGCAGAAACAACTCCAGGAGCTGAGGACTCTCCAGCCACCAAACAGCTCAGTCGAGCGTTGGACCTGGACCCTGATGATGGCTTCCTGCTGGCTCTGCTGGCTCTGAAACTTGCAGCCCATCACAAACACCAGGAGGCTAAAAGTCTGGTAGAGAGAGCACTGCTGCTCAGTCCTGACGATCCACAGGTCATCTGCCACGTTGGCCGGTACCTTCGCCAACAGGTATCGCTGCACAGTCAATGTTCAAAAAATCATATTCCATTTAAAGTTAATTTATCAAAAAAATGATATGTGAGACAATGGGAGGACATCAGATTCATCTGTGAGCTGAGAAATGTCTCAGACCAGAACGGACTAAGCAGAAAACAACACACAAGTTAGAGAACTAGTGCTGAGGATTACTGAGAACTACAGAAAACTACAGAGAATTAATGAGAACTACTGAGATTTAATGGGAACTTCTGAGAATTAAGGGGAACTACTGAGAATTAATGGGAACTACAGAAAACTAAAGAGCATTAATGAGAACTACTGAGAATTAATGGGAACTACAGAAAACTACAGAGCATTAATGAGAACTACTGAGAATTAATGAGAACTACAGAAAACTACAGAGAATTAATGAGAACTACTGAGAATTAATGAGAACTACAGAAAACTACAGAGCATTAATGAGAACTACTGAGAATTAATGAGAACTACAGAAAACTACTGAGAACTATTGAGAACTACTGAGAATTAATGACAATTAATGAGAATTAATGAGAACTACTGAGAATTAATGAGAACTACAGAAAACTACAGAGAATTAATGAGAACTACTGAGATTTAATGAGAACTACTGAGAATTAATGAGAACTACTGAGAATTAATGAGAACTACAGAAAACTACAGAGAATTAATGAGAACTACTGAGATTTAATGAGAAGTACAGAAAACTACTGAGAACTAATTAGAACTACTGAGAACTTTTGAGAACTACTGAGAATTAATGAGAACTACTGAGAATTAATGAGAACTACAGAAAACTACAGAGAATTAATGAGAACTACTGAGAATTAATGAGAACTACTGAGAATTAATGAGAACTACTGAGAATTAATGAGAACTACTGAGAATTAATGAGAAGTACAGAAAACTACTGAGAACTAATTAGAACTACTGAGAACTTTGAGAACTACTGAGAACTACTGAGAATTAATTAGAACCAATGAGAATTAATGAGAACTACTGAGAATTACTGAGAACTACTGAGAATTAATGAGAACTACTGAGAATTAATGAGAACTACTGAGAATTAATGAGAACTACTGAGAATTAATGAGAACTACTGAGAATTACTGAGAATTAATGAGAACTACTGAGAACTACAGAGAATTAATGAGAACTACTGAGAATTAATGGGAACTACAGAAAACTACAGAGCATTAATGAGAACTACTGAGAATTAATGAGAACTACAGAAAACTACAGAGAATTAATGGGAACTACTGAGATTTAATGGGAACTACTGAGAATTAATGGGAACTACAGAAAACTACAGAGCATTAATGAGAACTACTGAGAATTAATGGGAACTACAGAAAACTAAAGAGCATTAATGAGAACTACTGAGAATTAATGAGAAGTACAGAAAACTACTGAGAACTATTGAGAACTACTGAGAATTAATGACAATTAATGAGAATTAATGAGAACTACTGAGAATTAATGAGAACTACAGAAAACTACAGAGAATTAATGAGAACTACTGAGAATTAATGAGAACTACTGAGAATTAATGAGAACTACTGAGAATTAATGAGAACTACAGAAAACTACAGAGAATTAATGAGAACTACTGAGAACTTTTGAGAACTACTGAGAATTAATGAGAACTACTGAGAATTAATGAGAACTACAGAAAACTACAGAGAATTAATGAGAACTACTGAGAACTTTTGAGAACTACTGAGAATTAATGAGAACTACTGAGAATTAATGAGAACTACTGAGAATTAATGAGAACTACTGAGAATTAATGAGAACTACTGAGAATTAATGAGAACTACAGAAAACTACTGAGAATTAATGAGAACTACTGAGAATTAATGAGAACTACTGAGATTTAATGAGAACTACTGAGAATTACTGAGAATTAATGAGAACTACTGAGAACTACAGAGAATTAATGAGAACTACTGAGAATTAATGGGAACTACAGAAAACTACAGAGCATTAATGAGAACTACTGAGAATTAATGAGAACTACAGAAAACTACAGAGAATTAATGAGAACTACTGAGATTTAATGGGAACTACTGAGAATTAATGGGAACTACAGAAAACTACAGAGCATTAATGAGAACTACTGAGAATTAATGGGAACTACAGAAAACTAAAGAGCATTAATGAGAACTACTGAGAATTAATGAGAAGTACAGAAAACTACTGAGAACTATTGAGAACTACTGAGAATTAATGACAATTAATGAGAATTAATGAGAACTACTGAGAATTAATGAGAACTACAGAAAACTACAGAGAATTAATGAGAACTACTGAGAATTAATGAGAACTACTGAGAATTAATGAGAACTACTGAGAATTAATGAGAACTACAGAAAACTACAGAGAATTAATGAGAACTACTGAGAACTTTTGAGAACTACTGAGAATTAATGAGAACTACTGAGAATTAATGAGAACTACAGAAAACTACAGAGAATTAATGAGAACTACTGAGAACTTTTGAGAACTACTGAGAATTAATGAGAACTACTGAGAATTAATGAGAACTACAGAAAACTACAGAGAATTAATGAGAACTACTGAGATTTAATGAGAACTACTGAGAATTACTGAGAACTACTGAGAATTAATGAGAACTACTGAGAACTACAGAGAATTAATGAGAACTACTGAGAATTAATGAGAACTACGTAGAATTAATGAGAACTACTAAGAATTAATGAGAAGTACAGAAAACTACTGAGAACTAATTAGAACTACTGAGAACTACTGAGAATTAATGAGACCTACTGAGAATCAGCGGCTGGTTAGTGTAGTGGTAACATCACTGCCTCTCATGTGGGAGACTGGGGTTCATATCCCAGCTGTGTCCTACCTCCAGTAGCGGTCCTTAGGCAAGACCTCCTCACGCTGCCCTGCCTACACTTGTACCTTGTAACTTGTAAGTCGCGTTGGATAAAACTAAATAAAAAATAAATTACTAAAATGTTAATGAGAACTACTGAAAAAGAAAATAAATCTGTTATTACCAAATGTTAAAAACAAAGTTAACCCAGGAGAGAACTAGGATCATGATGGTTCCTGTTCCTGTCTCAGGGTCAGCTGGATCGGTCGATCGATCTGCTGCAGCGAGTTCTGAGGAGGAGCAGCCGGTCACATTTCATCCACCATCAGCTGGCTCTGTGCTACAGGAAGAAGAAGCTCAACCTTTTCACCAGGAGACAGTCCACTGTTGCACAAAGAGGTTTGGACTAGCACCTGCCAATCAATCACAGCAGACTGTAGGCTGACTCCTGACCAATCAGAAGCAGCAGGTGTCTAAAGTAAAAGAAGTAAAACTACAGTGTAAAATTACTGCAGTGTACCAATAGCACTTTTACAGAGTACATTTCCTACAACAAAGCACAACTCCACAGTCCACAGTCCACACAGTCCACAGCAGAGCCTTTGAACTCTTTAGGATCTTTGTTGTAGTTCTGAAAGAAACATTTTAGGATATATTTGGATATTTGCAGTGAAGCACAGATGAAACCATCCCTGCTTTTCTGTATTAATCAATCATAGATTATTATATTTCATATTTACAATCTGAATCTGTAACTAATGCTGTCAGACTGATGTAGAACAGTATCTAAAATATCAGCACCACTGCTGATGGTCTGAAACTGTGTTCAGAAATCCGTGAGTGGAGGCGTCTGTGTATTCAGCATCTGGAGGAAGCCGTCACAATAAAACCCACCTTCCTGTTCGCACTGGCTGAACTGCCACAGCAGTACATGGAAGAGGGAGATGTTGTCAGGTAACACATCTGTGTATCTGTTACCAACTGCGGACTTCACATCACTTCTTCTCTTCCTTTACTTTATTAAATTATCTCTGTCAGACTTTCACATGAACATGTACATATACACTACATATTGTACTGTATACTGGACGTATTCATTATAGTAAAGGTCTGGATCATGTTCAAGGAACCTGTCTTTGTCTCAGGGCTCAGAAGCTGATCCTACAGTCCTTGGACCTGTTGTCCAACAGGGACGAGCGTATTCGTCAGTTCGTCCACCTGCGCAGTGGACAGTTCTACCTGCACCACAACAACCAGGAGCACGAGGCTATCACACACTTCACACAGGTACCAGCGTGTGCACATTTATCATTTTAATGGGGACAGTCTGAACCAGGTGATGATGCAGGTGTGGATTACTGACTCCATGACATCAAGGTGCAGTCAGTTCAGATTAGCTCCTACATCATTTCTACATTAAATGAGACACATCAACCTGAGCTCTGAATGAACTTTGACCCATGAAAGTGCGTCTCTTTGTCAGCCTGAGTTGTCTCTGTTGTCGTCTTGTCTCCCAGTTCACCACTATGTTGCAGTGAAATGAATGCATTCTGCACACGATTCTGTCCAACAGGGTCTGCTGATCACGACGAGGACCATGGAGGGCAGACAGTGTGCTCAGGTCGGTATCAGCATGTTGTTACACTTTACATTTGGAAAGTTACGTGTCACCTTCAGATGTTCCTCATTGTTTCTGTTACAGAATCTTAGAAAGATTGCAGAACAATGTCTGGTCAGAGACAGAAGCGACATCAAGGCTCATGGTCTGCTGGGTCTGGTGAACAGATGTGAGGGAGAAGAGAGGACAGCTGGGCAGTTTTAAAAGAAAGCTACTGGGAGATACTGAGAACTACTGTTATATTTCCAATTAGTCCTATTTCTAGGTAGTCCAGCTTCCAGTTAGTCCTGTTTCCAGTTAGTCCTGTTTTCAGTTAAGCTGCAGAACTTCTGTGAATCCAGTAAAAATTCTACAATATACTATTACAAACCACTATTTACTATTTAAATCACTATTATATCAGAAAAGTTCTAAAACCTTCTGTTATCCAATAAAAGGAAACAGAAAACGTTTCCAGTGTTTTCACTAAAATACTGTTTTTACAAGTTTTACAGTACAAGTTAATTTCCAAAGATCAACGCTGTGTCACACTCATGTGTGTCATTTGTTTTCTGAGTGGGCTAACTTTAGCAATGCCTATTACCTCAGGGCTCCAGCAGGGGGAGACATCCTTACTACTCACTACTTCCCCTTCATTAAGGGTAGAAAACGAGCACTGATGCAACCCAACACCATCACAGATGCTTTTGAACCTTTCACTGAGTACAGTCCGGGAGGAATTTGTCTGATATTAGCTCAGAGAACTCTATGGTGTTTCTGGAAAGAACTGATGTTTGGCTTCCTCTTTCAGGTTGCAATTCTAGATACAGAAGTAGACCATGTTAAGTGGTTTTCAAAGTTCTCCTGAGCCCATGTTTTAATATTCATCATATTATGTGGGAATATATATACACTATACACTATATACTATATATGCACTTATACCCCATGTAACTGACACAGCTCCTCCTAAAGCACCTTACTTTAAAGTTCTCCTTGGCTTAAGCAACACAAGGTCTGAGCCCTTTGTTGATTTTCTACCCAATCACTAGCCCCCCACCTGATACCAATTGTCATCAGAACGTTTAATAAACGTTTTCACTCTATTTTCACGTGAGGTGCACGTTTCACGTTGTGCAGCATCAAACCCCCAGCTCACTCATTTGTTGTTGTTTTTTATATAATTCTGTGAGGTTGTAATCCTGCCAGGTAAAGTACCTTAAGAGGATTTCTGTTTTGATTTGGTGTCTAAATACACTGAACTGAATTGAAAAAAACATATGACATCACAGTATGATGCATCCTGAAATATCACATTATTAATCACATTAAACCACGAGAAACCATTAAAGCTCCTTCATGTGTCCACAAAAAGATTTTACATTACATTAAACATGTCCATGTCCTGCAGCCCGTGTTGGATTTGTCTCACACGTGAGACTGAGACTGTACAAACCAGATTCTGTGTTGTGAAGCTTCAACAATCCACCAGATGTCAGCGTGTCGCTTAGTAGATTTTTTTTTTTTATTCAAACAAAAAACGTCCAAGACAAAACCAACCAAATCAAGTTTATTAATACAGCACTTTAAAACAGTAAAAGTTCTTTACTTACAAAATAAATGTATTATTTACAAGGAAGCAAAACTAAAATAAATACAGAAGACATCTCAATTCTATGTATAAAAAAAAAACGTTTTAAGCAATGATTAAGGTTGCTTTCACACCTTAATTCGTTTGCTTTGGTTTGAATCAGTTGATAAGTTTCTATCAGTTTCTCTTCAGTTCGGTTTCGTTTCACACCGAGAAAAATCCAAACGAACCAAAACACGTCACTTATTGGTCAGATGTGTCTGAACAGAAACAGTAAATACAAGAAGAAGGTGAAGTGTTGTTCTACTGTACGTTTGTGTGACAGTAGGGAGGTGATTTCACTATGAAGGTAAACACAGGTTGGTCCTTGATCCTGTTGATTATTGTTTATTACGTTACATCACACCTGGTGTCTGTGAGACACTTCACCTCCTCACGTCTCCACGTTTGTCCTCCATTAGTCAGACAGCATGTTTTTGGTGGACAAACAAAAAAGAGGAAAATCTACACACTACCCAAAGTCCTCAAATCATGAGATTCATCGCGTTTGGTCCCGTTTTGGTTCAGTACGGGTTCTCACCAGGAGGACTGCACCAGAGTTCGATAGATGATGCGGATTGAGACCACCTTGTTTTGGGGGTCTCGGTGCGGTTGTTTTGGTGCGCGCTCGAGTGCGATTACCGTGTTCACACCGGACCAAACGAACCGCACCAAGAGGGAAAACGAACTTAAGTCCGATTTAATCGAACTAAATCCTGTAGGTGTGAAAGCAACCTTAAAAGCTGTCATGTCCCAAACTGTTCCAACATGTAGTTTATTTAAAGACTTCCAACTTAGAATCAATTCAAAGACCAACTGGAAACCAGTGATTGCTGTTGTATTACAGTGTCACATTATGACAGTATCACAGTATTACAGTGTCACATTATGACAGTATCACAGTATTACAGTATTACAGTATTATAGTATCACAGTATCACAGTATTACAGTGTCACATTATGACAGTATCACAGTATTACAGTATTATAGTATTGTAGTATCACAGTATCACAGTATTACAGTGTCACATTATGACAGTATCACAGTATTACAGTATCACAGTATTACAGTATTACAGTGTCACATTATGACAGTATCACAGTATTACAGTATTACAGTGTCACATTATGACAGTATCAACAGTATTACAGTATTACAGTATCACAGTATTACAGTGTCACATTATGACAGTATTACAGTGTCACATTATCACAGTATTATAGTATCACAGTATAACAGTATTACAGTATTATAGTATCACAGCATAACAGTATTACATTATCACAGTATTACAGTATCACAGTATTACAGTATCACAGTATAACAGTATTACAGTATTACAGTATCACAGTATTACAGTGTCACATTATGACAGTATCACAGTATTATAGTATCACAGTATTACAGTGTCACATTATCACAGTATTATAGTATCACAGTATAACAGTATTACAGTATTACAGTATAACAGTATCACATTATTACAGTGTCACATTATGACAGTATCACATTATCACAGTATTACAGTGTCACATTATGACAGTATCACAGTATCACAGTATAACAGTATCACATTATTACAGTGTCACATTATGACAGTATCACAGTATCACATTATTACAGTGTCACATTATGACAGTATCACAGTATCACATTATTACAGTGTCACATTATGACAGTATCACATTATCACAGTATAACAGTATCACATTATTACAGTGTCACATTATCACAGTATCACAGTATCACATTATTACAGTGTCACATTATGACAGTATCACAGTATAACAGTATCACATTATTACAGTGTCACATTATGACAGTATCACAGTATCACATTATTACAGTGTCACATTATGACAGTATCACATTATCACAGTATTACAGTATCACATTATGACAGTATCAACAGTATTACAGTATTACAGTATCACAGTATTACAGTGTCACATTATGACAGTATCACAGTATTACAGTGTCACATTATCACAGTATTATAGTATCACAGTATAACAGTATTACAGTATCACAGTATTACAGTATCACAGTATCACAGTATTACAGTATTACAGTATCACAGTATTACAGTGTCACATTATGACAGTATCACAGTATTATAGTATCACAGTATTACAGTGTCACATTATCACAGTATTATAGTATCACAGTATAACAGTATTACAGTATCACAGTATTACAGTGTCACATTATTACAGTATCACAGTATTATAGTATCACAGTATTACAGTGTCACATTATCACAGTATTATAGTATCACAGTATAACAGTATCACAGTATCACAGTATTACAGTGTCACATTATCAGTGTTATAGTATCACAGTATTACAGTGTCACATTATCACAGTATAACAGTATTACAGTATCACAGTATTACAGTGTCACATTATCACAGTATTATAGTATCACAGTATTACAGTGTCACATTATCACAGTATTATAGTATCACAGTATTACAGTATTACAGTGTCACATTATCACAGTATGACAGTATAACAGTATTACAGTATCACAGTATGACAGTATCACAGTATTACAGTATCACAGTATTACAGTGTCACATTATCACAGTATTACAGTATCCCAGTATTACAGTATCACATTATCACAGTATTACAGTATCACAGTATTACAGTATTACAGTGTCACATTATCACAGTATTACAGTATCCCAGTATTACAGTATCACATTATCGCATTATTACAGTATTGCAGTGTATGATTTCACTTCATTCTCTTTCAGTAGTCGTTTTTAATCTTTCAGTCAGTAAAACTCGTTTTTAATCTTTCAGTCAGTCACTGCCATGATAGCTGGCATGTGGGTTGGGTTTCAGTGAAAGTTTCCAGCAGTTGGAAAGTGAACCCTGCAGCCATATGACGTGCTTGTGTCAGAACTTGTCCCCAGTTTCCTGTTTTCATCTGAAACCTGCCTCCTCATTTCCTGGAGTCCCTATAAGGACCTGGTGGGTTGGGTTAGGGGCAGCCGCAGGAAATAAAAGGAGCAGATGATGAAACTCAGAGACCAGATCTCAAACTCACACTAACCAGACGGTATAATGTTGCTGCAGCCTCTCTGGACTTTCCTCCTGGGACACTCTTCCCTGCTCCACTCCCCGTTCTTCCCCGTCCTCTTCTCCCTCTCTGTCTACCTGTCCTTCTGTCTGCCCTTCCTGCTGCTGGACGTGCTGGCCCACAGGTGGACCCTGGTGCGCAGGTACAAGTTGCAGCCTCACAGCTCCATCAGCTGGGCCTCGGTGCGGAGCTGCCTGGCTTTGACGCTCTACAACCACCTGGTCTTCATCTTCCCCCTGACCGTGATGCACTGGTACCTGAGGCCGGTGCACCTGCCCGTTGAGGCCCCGGCCCTCCCCCGGCTGCTAATTCAGGTGCTGGTCTGCCTCCTGCTCTTCGACTTCCAGAGCTTCGTATGGCACTTGCTGCACCACAGAGTGCCCTGGCTCTACCGCACCTTCCACAAGGTTTGTACTTCACGATTAGAGCTGCAGAAACTAAATGAACAGCTTGAGGGAAACATCATTTATCAGGTCGTCTTCTAGAAAAAATATTTTCCCTTTGTGCTGTAACTTAGTTTTTTAAATGATCACAGCCTGTTCATTAGAGTAAAATTATTAATTATGTAGTTGTAGTATTACTGTGTACATGGTAATAACAACATCAGACTTAGAAATAAGCTAAAGTAATTGAAACAGTTAACTCACATTTCTTCTTTTCTTCCTCATCCAGGTGCACCACACATACACCTCCACCTCCGCCCTGACTGCTGAATACTCCGGGGCCTGGGAGACTCTCAGCCTGGGTGTCTTCGCTGCCGCCAACCCCCTCCTGCTGGGCTGCCACCCCCTCACCGAGCTGGCCTTCTTCATGCTAAACATCTGGCTGTCGGTGGAGGACCACTG